>NC_089841.1:51738176-51938176 GCF_035609145.1 Eleutherodactylus coqui
GGAAAATCTGATAATAATTGAGAGACCAAATCTGGGATTAATGTGAGGTTAACCCTTTCCAATCCAATTTGTATCCTGGTTTTCCTAGGGGGCTTACTCTTTTTCTGCCATTATACAATGGCGCTATCTGCTGGCTAAAGCCGGTACTGCATGAGGTGACACATTGGATAGGCTCCGACAGCAGAGAAGCTGGCAATATACAGTAAGAGAACCCCAACGGACGTCTTCCATCATCTGAGCTGTACAGCCTTAAATCATAATGTCTTCAGAGGTCAGACAATGGATTGGAAAGGGTTAAAATCTTTGGATTCTGTACTGGAGATGGACCCAAATTTGGGTTAGTTCTGTTAGTAGATTGGGGATGGTAGTGTGGGGAGAGGATATAATCGTTAAAATGTCATCTGCAAACATGCTGATCTTATGATGAGCGGAAGCCACCTCAATTCCTTTGATGTTTGAATTGTTACGCCAAAGGTTCCATGGCCAGTATAAATAGAAAGGGGAATGTGGTGCATCCTTGCCGTGTGCCTCAAATGAATAAAGTGGTAGAGCAAAACCCTTTGTAAACGGGCCAAGGCTTTAGGAGAAGTATATATTACCCGGAGCCATGTAAGAAATTCAGTAATGAACTTCCAGTGTTCTGAATACAGATCCGACCAGTTAAGAGTATGAAAAGCCTTGTATATATCCAGAGACAGTAAAATGGCAGGGATGCCATGGGATCGGCAAATATGCGTGAGATGTGTTATGCAACATATATTATCTGGGTCTTGTCGACCCGGGACAAATCCTACTTGACCTTTTCCAACTATCGGTGGTAATGCTGTATATAAATGTAAGGTTAAAGTCTTAGTAAGCAGTTATGACTACATTGATGAGGGGGATAGGGCGCTAGTTGTGTTGTGTTTGTCTAATTAATCTTTTTCTGGTTTAGGAATCATGGAGATAGCTGCGAGAAGAGAAGTGTGTCCTACTGAGAATCCTTTTCGCATGGCGTGAAAGTAATTAGCAAGATGTACACTAAGAGTTGGGGATAATTTTCTATAATACGAGGCTGAAAAGCTGTTGGGACCTGGGCGTTTATTAGTTTTTTATGCTAGATATTCTAAAGTTTCTGACCGTGTGGAAAGTATAAGGTTTAGGAAATATGAAGACAATTGTTCTTGGGAAGGGGGGAAGCGATTGTAAATGAAGTTTAGTTAATAAGTGTTTAAATTCTGAAACTATGGTGAGTTGGCAGTAATCACACCTTGTTTGGTGTGTGGCTTGTAAAAATGAGTCATAGGAGAGTTTGAACGGAGTCTGTGGGCCAGAGGTGTAGATGGCTTGGCATACACGTAATAACACTGGCAAGACCATTGGATTTTACATTCAATTATTTCAGTAAGGTATGAGTCTAATTCAGTCCTTGCCTGGGAGAGTACATGAAGATTAGCATCCGATAAGTGTTTTTTTTGTCTCTGCCTCTAACCTCAAGACCTTTTGTTCTGTATCTAATTATTGAGTTCTACATTTACGTCGGGCAGCTAATTGGATAAGAAAGCCTCGGAGTACCACTTTATGTGCCTCCCATAATCAAATGAGGGAAGAAACAGATGGACTATGTATTGTGAAATATTCTTCTAGTCGCATTGTTAATGAGTCCAAGACTTCAAGAATAGTTAAGTGGGATTCATTAAAGGGACCAAGCCATAAAAGTAGCTTTTGACAATGGAGAGCGATTGACATAGTATCCTGGTCAGATCGTAACCTGAAAGGGTTTTCACATGAGGTAAAACGGATGTTAGTACTATAGTAGGATCAATTCTGGAATATAAAGAGTGGGGAGCTAAAAAAAATGTCTAAAATCTTTCGTGGTTGGATTCAGTTCACGACAGGAGTCAACCAAATGGTATTGTAGAAGTGATTCAAAGGTGTTTGATAGTGAGTGTTGGGGTAGAGGAAGAAGAGTTGGTAGAAAGGTAGTGTTCCTGTCTAATTTTGGGTTAAAAACACAGTTTGAGTCACCACATAATATAGTTGTACCAACTTTATTGGTCTCTGCCATTTCAAGATGTTTAGGTAAAAATTGGGCCTGTCTAGTGTTAGGAGTGTAGTATGAAACAATGGTCACTGGAGTGTCATGTATGGAGCCCATTAGAAGTCGATACTTCAGGATCTGCGAGAGTAGATGAATGGGTAAAAGGGACAGATTTATTGAAATAGAGTATGACCCCTTTTGTTTTTGTTGGAGCACTTGCCGAACAGAAGACGAGAAAGTGGAGAGAAAGGTAGCATTGGGGAAAAAATAACAGAGAATTGGGTTTCTTGTAAACAAAGTATGTTGGCATAGACACTTTTATAGTATCGAAAGGTTTTTCAGTGCTATTGAGGAGAATTAAAGCTTTGTATATTGTTGGATATTACTTGCAGCTCTATGAAAAAAGCATGAGAGGAGTTATAATTGAAAATGTAGCTCTACGAGAAAAGAGGGGAGGGATAGGTAAGGGAAAGGTGGTAGTGGGAGGATGGGGGGGGGCAACAAATCAGTTTAATTAGTATAACAGTTGCTATAATCATGGTGGCAATAACTGTCTTCATTGTCATCGTGTTGGCAGTTCTGAGGATGACATACCTTGACAACACCAAAGAGGGTTAATATAATGAACAGCATAATAGAACATACAGTGAAGGAAATAAGTATTTGATCCCTTGCTGATTTTGTAAGTTTGCCCACTGTCAAGGATATAAAGAGTATAATTTTTAGGGTAGGTTAATTTTAACAGTGAGAGATAGAATATCCCAAAAAATCCAGAAAATCCCATTGTCTAAATTTTATATATTTATTTGCATTTTGCACAGAGAAATAAGTATTTGATCCCTCTGGCAAACAAGACTTAATACTTGGTGGCAAAACCCTTGTTGCCAAGCACAGCAGTCAGACGTTTTTTGTAGTTGATGATGAGGTTTGCCCATGTCAGAAGGAATTTTGGTCCACTCCTCTTTGCAGATCATCTCTAAATCATTAAGATTTTGAGGCTGTCGCTTGGCAACTCTGATCCTTAGCTCCCTCCATAGGTTTTCTATGGGATTAAGGTCTGGAGGCTGGCTAGGCCACTCCATGACCTTAATGTGCTTCTTTTTGAGCCACTCCTTTGTTGCCTTGGCTGTATGTTTTTGAAGACCCAGCCATGACTCATTTTTAATGTCCTGGTGGAGGGAAAGAGGTTGTCACTCAGGATTTTACGGTACATGGCTCCATCCATTCTCCCATTGATGCGGTGAAGTAGTCCTGTGCCCTAAGCAGAGAAACACCCCCAAAGCATAATGTTTTCACCTGACAGTGGGGATGGTGTTCTTTGGGTCAAAGGCACCATTTCTCTTCCTCCAAACACAGCGAGTTGAGTTAATGCCAAAGAGCTCAATTTTTGTCTCATCTGACCACAAAACCCTCTTCCAATCACTCTCAGAATCATCCAAACTTCGGATGAGCCTGCACATGTGCCTTCTTGAGCAGGGGGACCTTGCAGGCACTGCAGGATGTTACCAATGGTTTTCTTGGTGACTGTGGTCCCAGCTGCCTTGAGATCATTAACAAGTTCCCCCCGTGTAGTTTTAGGCTGATCTCTCACCTTCCTCATGATCAAGGATACCCCACAAGGTGAGATGTTGCATGGAGCCCCAGATTGATGCCGATTGACAGTCATTTTGGAAGTCTTCCATTTTCTTACTATTGCACCAACAGTTGTCTCCTTCTCACCCAGCGTCTTACTTATGGTTTTGTAGCCCATTCCAGCCTTGTGCAGGTCTATGATCTTGTCCCTGACATCGTTAGCTCTTTGGTCTTGCCCATGCTGTAAAGGTTAGAGTCTGACTGATTAATTGAGTCTGTGGACAGGAGTCTTTTATACAGGTGACCATTTAAGACAGCTGTCTTTAATGCAGGTAAGGAGTTCATTAGGAGAGTCTAACTGGTCTGGAGGAGTGGAACTCTTAATGGTTGGTAGAGGATCAAATACTTATTTCTCTGTGCAAAATGCAAATAAATATATATAATTTAGACAATGTGATTTTCTGGATTTTTGGGGGGAGATTCTATCTTTCACTGTTAAAATTAACCTACCCTAAAAATTATAGACTGTTCATGTCTTTGATAGTGGGCAAACTTACAAAATCAGCAAGAGATCAAATACTTATTTCCTTCACTGTATATGAGGGAAGAGGCCCAAGAATAGAAGGGGGGGGGGGGGGGGGGGAGAATAGCAGGGGAGAGGGAGAGGACAAGGAACGAGAGAGAGTAAGAGAAAAAAAGAGGGATGAAGGAATGTGGTAGAAGGAGATTGATAACATTTACAAATATATATTTAAATTTGAAGATTATTAAAGTGATGGTCATTATCGTAGTAGCGAAAAGGTTTGTTGTGTTCTGTTGAAAGAGAAAAAAAAACTTTCCTCTCTTTTTTATCTATAGTCCTCTCAAAGGGTCATTGTATTACATAGTGTGGGAATATTGTGCAATCCAGAAGACCAGGGAAAGCTCAATGAGATTGGGAATGGTACTGGATGATTTGGATTCGATGTGTCCAATAAGGGTATTGCTTAAAAATAGGTTGTTATAATGTAAGATATCAAAGTGTTTTTTGCGAGAAGGTCTAGGTCTTGGGCTGGACGTCAGTGAAGGGGCCGAAGGATCTTGTTGTAAAGTTGTTGGGTGAAGTTGTAAGTTTTCGAAGCAACGCCAATGTAAAAGGATACTATGTACTTTGTCTTGAATATTAATTTAAATAGGAAGACCCGGCGGTGTTGGATGCATTTTTGTTGCAGGGTTTCTAAAAAGGGTTTAAGGGCGCTTCTTTTAGCCAAAGTTGATGGTGTTAAATTGGGGAATAGCTGATATTCATATCCTTGAAATGTTAGTTTGAGGAGGATCGGGCTTTTTGTGGTAGTTGTTCATGGGTACGATGGTAATGAAGTTTGAGTACAATGTCTCTTGGGGACCATTAGGTTTTTGGGCGAACAAAGCTCTATGAACTCTGTCCATTTCCAATCTTTCTCTTGAGATGTTGGGGCAAAAATCTTGAAATAGAGCAGTCACTGTTGACTGTAAATCTTTAATTCGTTCTAGTAGACCTTGTATGCATAAATGGTCTCTTTGAGCTCTGTCCTCAGCATCTTCCAGTTTATTATGAAGAAGCTGTGTATATCATGTAGTTGCTCTACTTCTTTTTCATGCATTTCAAGAGCTGTGGTGGCATTGTCCATGTGTTCTTCAAGGGCCATTGTCCTCTGGCCTAATTCACAAATTTCCTTTGAGAGTTTGGCAGGGATATCAGCTGAAGTATTTGATAGTTCCTTTTGTAGCAACATTTATATTTGGGATAAGTGAGCATTAGGGTGAGAGTTGATTGTAATTTCTGATGGGTTGGGAGTCACTGGAGTTGAATTTAAGGTAAGTAGAGTTAGATGGACGAGAAGCATCATCTGATGGGATAGGTGTAGATATAATGTAGGGATTCTTCGATTGTGTTTTCTAGAATTTAAATAAGAAGGTCTTATTATTGAGGTATTTTAAGGTTATTTGCCTATATAGTAGGAAAATATAGAGAAACAGTATGCGCTTTTTTTTTTTGATAAATGTCCTCTACAAGGCGGTAGTCAAGAACACAACTCCATCAAGGTTTCAGAATCCTGCATAGATCATGAAGACATCAATTTAAGCCCCCAGAGAAAGGGCATCAAATTAGTTATATGTGCTTTGAGGGTGGTTCAGCAGACAAGAAGTGAGAAACACTTTCTCCAAGTGATCCTATATAGTGCTTAAAGTTGACTGTAGTATCTTATTCAACAGTTAGATGGCAGAAAAGTCTGCAAATTCTGTAGAATAAAAGGCTAGGATATAGGTCACCTCCTTATTACCGAGTCTCTTTTATTAGATGCAGTGAAATGCAAGGTGAAGGCAATAACAGTCAGAACACCATTTGGACCCACTATGAAAGACTTTGCTACATTGCTAGACCTGTAATCTCATATGATTCAAATGACAGGAGTTAGGTTGTAATTAACCCTGGATGGGTATCTCTTCCCCTCTATCGGTGGGTGAAACAATGCTCCTTATGCCTTCGGGCTCCTGTAAAATAGCAGGGACTTTCCTGGTTGTGCGCAGTATCAGGCGTACTGGTGGTGCAGTTAGAGGAGGCACTATGAAGGTTTGGTGTTACACCCTGTTCTGGGCTGCAACATGTGAACATGCAAGCGCATGTCAACGCACAGGCCATCCGTATACTGGACACCACATGGACACAATTTGAGTTGCACCCAAGGCCCTCAAGTGTAACTCTAATACACGGCAAGTGTGTTGGAGGCCTTTCTATGTGACAGAAGCTGTATGACCATCATCAGGAACTGTGATAGGAGTATCTTTGTCCCCCCTATAGGCAGTTTTTGTGGTACAATCCATATAACAGCATTACACAGATTGAGAAACTAACTTGAAACTGAACACAAAAACCCAAGTAAATGTGAGCTGGTCAAAACTGAGATCACATGACTATCTGAAGCAAAAAAGGGGCCAAGAGATTCAGATACAGAAATATAATTAAAACAAGGTGACACTAGCTGATTACTACACTATTTGTAATAAAAGATCAAGCATCTAGAAGAAGTTGTCGTTTTGCTGCAAAACTCGGCATGCAGTTGCATCTCAGATAAACAATTAGAGTTGTGGTGATTAGATGAACGGTCACTGGAGGCCCTAAAAGTGGTTCCCCCCTTAGCCTATAAGAGGCTCTCGGAGGCTCCTTGTGTGTAGTGACCTCTTCTTCCGCTTGTGTAGATTTTGTTGACTACTAGACGCCTCTACGACACAAGAGAGGAGCAAAAAAAAAAAATTGATAAATAGCGTATAACTGACTGTGTGCATACGCCGAGGACAATCTGCCTCCCCTCTGCGTGCATACGCCGAGGACAATCTGCCTCCCCTCTGCGTGCATACGCCGAGGACAATCTGCCTCCCCTCTGCGTGCATACGCCGAGGACAATCTGCCTCCCCTCTGCGTGCATACGCCGAGGACAATCTGCCTCCCCTCTGCGTGCATACGCCGAGGACAATCTGCCTCCCCTCTGCGTGCATACGCCGAGGACAATCTGCCTCCCCTCTGCGTGCATACGCCGAGGACAATCTGCCTCCCCTCTGCGTGCATACGCCGAGGACAATCTGCCTCCCCTCTGCGTGCATACGCCGAGGACAATCTGCCTCCCCTCTGCGTGCATACGCCGAGGAGAATCTACCTCACCTCTGTTTGTATATACTGAGGAGAATCTACCTCACCTCTGTTTGTATATACTGAGGAGAATCTGCCTCACCTGTGTGTGCATATGCCGAGGAGAATCTACCTCACCTCTGTGTGTATATACTGAGGAGAATCTACCTCACCTGTGTGTTTATATACTGATGAGAATCTAACTGATCTCTGTGTGCATATACTGAAAGGCTGTAAAGTACATAAGGAAACGGCTATGCACTGCAGAGATGGAGTATACCTTTTATGCTAAGGGGCGGCAGCCTTCAGTCTGAGGTTAAATTTGAATATAAAGAGGCGTTACCTTTAAAGATAAAAAGTGAGAATGGGAGAGGTGCTACATTCTTCAGAGGGGCATGGGTACATGCAGCCCGAGTAGAATCTAACACTCCTCTATGTTTATACATATTTTATTCCTCAGTTCCTCTGAAGTAACCACGACTTCATAAAATTTTCCATGTGAACAACAGGTAAATACCTGTACCACATTAACTCCGGCAAAGTCAGGTATATCAGCTAGTAATTTACATTTGTTGGGCTATCACTGGTCTGTTGGGGAAGTCTGGAAATGGTTTGTGCATGCCTGAAAGGTCACCTTTTATAGGGAAGGACTGGCAAACAATGATTTTTATGCCTGCATAAAAAAAAATGAAAAAAAAACCAAAACAATGAGCAACTGAATTATTGTTCAATCGTTGGCAATGTTTACACTGAACAATTATTGTTCAAAAAATAGTTAAATCGTGCGAAAATGCAGGATAATTCTGTGTAAAATGGCCCTTTATTTTCAGCTCTCATCTCTTTTCTTTTGCACTTTTATCAGCTAACTTATGGCCACGACAAAAATCAAAACCTTGTTGTGGTCATAAGTTAGCGGATAAGATGGTGCAGGAGAGGAGAAAGTAGAGCTTCACTGACAGATTTCTTACTGAGGCCTCCTACACACGGTTGAGCAGGATATCGCGCTCATGCGATGTTCCCGCGGATGCGAAGCG
The DNA here is from genome assembly GCF_035609145.1 of Eleutherodactylus coqui. Taxonomy (NCBI): domain Eukaryota; kingdom Metazoa; phylum Chordata; class Amphibia; order Anura; family Eleutherodactylidae; genus Eleutherodactylus; species Eleutherodactylus coqui. Next base: position 51,746,449 of record NC_089841.1, read on the forward strand.
TTTTTCTGTAAAGACGCCTCCCATCACTTAAGTGAGGTTGTCTTCAATGGGTAACCTCACATCGCACACCCTAAAATGTGTTTCTCTGTCTCATTGAAAACAATGGGCAAACACCCAAAGATAGGGCATGCAGCTGATGCGTATGACCCTATTCAAAAGAAGAGAGTTTATATTTGTGCGGCTCGCAATGCGCAAATTTCGTGTGATTTTCACAGCCATGTGAAAGCAGTCTGAGCCTTAGGCTGCTTCATATAGGTGACAAAATCGTGTGATTTTGCCACGATGCGATAGGGCGAGACAACACATCTCTGTGAAGCCCATGCTTTCCAATGGGTTTCTTCTCATCAGCAATGTTTTCTCTGATGCCATCTTCAGTGGAAAAATTAAAATTGTGGCATTCTCAATATTGCCGCGATTTGCTTGTAGCTCATGTTTCCCTAGGAAACCTTCGTTTTTGTCACATCACAATGTAGAAATCGCAGTTTTAGTGGGATATGACTTTAATGCTAAAAAATAAGCACTAGCTGCGCTCCAAAAGGGAGTACCTACCTGAAAGACGTGGTCCACTCTCCGCAGTTCCACCAGGCATCCTGCAGTCCTCATTCACCCACAGAAGATCACTTCCTGGTTGAAGGATTCATAAATCCTGCCTCCAGGAAACGATGGCTTTGATTGGTTCATCCAGTGCTGCTTAGCCAATCAATGCAGCGCTGGATGAACTAATGCGATCACTGTGATTGCAGAGCTGGATGAACCATTGATTGGTTCTTTGTCCACTGCTCAGCCAATCAACAGCTAGCGCGTAGAAATGAATGGAGTGGCAGTGTGAATGTGCAACCGTGATTGTGGGCTCGCCAGACACCCCCAACCCCCGTTCCTAAGTTCGGTCAAGATCCTAGCAATCAGACCCCCACTGATCAGCAAGTTCTCCATTAGGCACAACCCATTCATGGGAGTTTCCTCGTGACACGCTTCATTCCCAGGGATGCTGATGAAGAGTACATAGAGGACAATCAGTAAAGACCAGGCGTAAATCATTGCATAGAAAGTTATTTAATTTTTTTTATACTTAAATATAAGAAGCCGATAAACGTACAGACGTCTGAGGTATAAAAAAAAGGGTCTTAAATAAATTGAAAATTACTATAAAAATGCCAATCGGAAATTAAAAAAATAAAATAAAACACGTCACGGGTTCATTATATTAAGAATATAAAAATCTTGCTGAGGGCACGGCGGCCTGGAACCTGATACATGGATTAATAATAATATTGCTTTACATTTAAAAAGTCAGATAAAATAAAGATCGCTCTCCATAATAATATAGATATGTACATCAAAAATAGAATTCTAGGAAGGCATTGGATCGATGCGATTGGAAAAAAAAAAAAAAAAAAGTCCTATATAAATGTGCATACGTCTTTCTGGTAAGGTAAGACCTGGGAATTGCATTTTTTTGTTAAAATAGTCGCGGTACCTGCAGAAAAAGAGAAAAGGCACATGAAAATATAATCGATCATCAAGCATAAGAGTGAGTGAGCCATCATACTTCACAGTAGCGCTATTCAAACAAAAATGCCAAGGAGAAAAAGTTTAAAGGGGTTTTCTGGGACTGAGATACGAATGATGTGTTCTCAGGAAGGGCCATCAATATCAGATTGGTGGGTGCCCACTGCTTTGGACCTTGACGATCAGCTGATCGATGAGGCCATGGCACTTGGGCGAGCAGTGTGGCCTCTTACCAGATGTCACATTAATTGGTCAACGAGCAGCTCAGTCCCATTCAAGTAAATGAGACTGAGCTGCCATGCAGGCGCAGCCGCTATACAATGTACAGCCTAAACTAAAAGACAAAAAATAAAAACAAGCCAGGCACAAAAAAGGCAGCGGACTTCCTTGGATAGTATATCACAACAGTGTGAAACCCCAAACCAAAAGTGATGCTGCACCCGAGGCAGAAGGACTCTCCAGAGAATAAGTGTGCCAGGAGTTTGCTACATCCAAGATACTGACCCTCCTGAAGAATCCAGGGCTCAGAGATGGACATGGAACTAATGGAAGACACCAGGATCTGCGCTCCGCAGTGGTGGGTGGGTGGGTGGTAGAAGTGGGTAACCACTTCAAGTACTTGTGCAAAAAATAAAAATAGGAAGTGACTAGAGATGAGCGAGCATACTCGCTAAGGACAAATACTCGAGCGAGTATTCTCCTTAGCGAGTACCTGCTCACTTGGAAGAAAAGATTCGGGTGCTGGCGGGGGACGGCGAGGGAGAGCAGGGGGGAACGGAGGGGAGATCTCTCCCTCTCCCCCCCCCCTCCGCTCCCCCCTGCTCACTTCCGGAACTCACCGCTAACCCGCGCCGGCACCCGAATCTTTTCTTCCAAGCGGGCAGGTACTCGCTAAGGACAATGCTCGCTCGAGTAATTGTCCTTAGCGAGTATGCTCGCTCATCTCTAGAAGTGACCAAAGAAGAAGAGTTTTGGAGCAGGATGGTCCTTTATGTGTCCGTGATTTGAGGAAGGGGCATCCTGCTGCGAAATGTGTTTTCTTTGGACACTTCCTATTTTGTGCACAATGAATATAGATTTATTACAATGTGGTGAACAAGAAGTGCTTTATTTAAAGGGGCTTTTCCAGGGAAATGCTGTTGATGACCTCTGTATATCTAGAACAGAAGCCTCCGCGCCGACCTCCCATATAGCGGCTGGCACTTGTAACTGCAGGGATGTCTGCCGTTGATTTCAATGAGAACCATGCCTGCAGTTACAAGCTCCGGCCACTACACAGAGGTCAGTGCGAAGACTTCCGCTCCGACCTCTGTCTAATTATGGAGCTGACAACATGCACCCACTCAGCTGATCGGTCAGTGTCCTGAGCAACTGACTCCAACCAATCAACTACTGATGAGCTATCCTGATGATAGGTCATCAATAGCATTTCCCTGGAAAACCCCTATAAGTGGTTAACAACCTCCAGAGCTCACCCACCATTGGGGAGCACATGTCCTGGTTTATTGCATTCATGCTACGAAAGGTATGGTGCCCGGTATACAGATAGTCCCCCAGTTGTCAGCCGGTTCTGTTTCAGTAGGCTTTTCGTTAGTGCATTTGTTTGTATGTCCGCATTGCTTTTGCGATTAACACCCGACATGTTAGAACACAGAATACAAGTTCTGATGACACCGCGTGGGTCCAGCGAGACCTACTGTTTATAACATACACTATTCTCGCTCGCTGCTGCCGCCACTTGTCAAACATGCAAACTATCCTGAAGTGCTAAATTTTGGACAACTTTGTTCGTAACTCAATCATTCACAACTAGGGGACTATCTGTACACTGAAGTGGCTACGGCACTCGCCCACGTGCTGCAGTTATTTCAGACAGCTGATCGCCAATAGTCCCCCCCCCCACCCCCGCTGTTCTGATCCTATAGGTCATCAGTATCTTCGACTCAGAAAACCCCTTTAATCCCTTTAGAGGCACACCAGGAAATCTCCTAAAAATCCATGTTGAAATGTGTTGAAGACTACCTAAACCTGCCACTAAAAGGGTTAAAGGGGTTGCAATGGGAAAACCCCTTCAGATCCTTTTTGTAGACATTTATCCCCATCCACTGTCCTGGCTGATCATTTGACACCCGATTGCCGGAAGCACAGTAATCCCAAGATCGGCGCACCCCAAATGCCGTATGTAAATGCAGCAGCGTTATGTACACACTAACACCTCCGTGGGTCAGCTGGAGATTGATGCGCTTGGCAATCTTCATGCAATAGAACTGCATGGAGCAGTGGTCACTCATGCACACCACCATTCAAGGTGCATAGATCTCGGGACAGCTGGGAGCCCCCATTGACCAGACCCCCAGTGATCAGACATTAATGGGAAGGGGAGGGGGGGGGGAGAGGGCCCAAAAGAAGCACGAATCTTCTACTATTGGGCACAGTATTACTAGTACAGGCTTCTGTTGCTCGATAAAGGTCTGCTGAACCCTTCAGCCGACTTCGTTAGGGAAGGTTGCTTTTGGCTCCAGTGAATTTTTTTCAGTAAGTTGTTGAGTTTTTCACCTATTATGTGATGACCGATTCATATGAACAATGTGCAGCTGGGAAAGGTTTCCTTTTCCATTGCTCAAATAGGGGTGAGGGTCCTGCTCCAACAAGCTTACATACTACAAGTAATGAGGTGATACAGAAGGTAAAGGGGCTGGAGATGTGCACTGTATGGCGAAGTGTGAGCGATGTTATACACATAGACAATGGTCAGGCATTTGGCCGTGTGACGGCATTAACGGTGTGACTGCAGGAGCAGTTTATGATGGCTGGCAAGGATTGCAGTCAGTAGGTCAGGGAGCATGTTATCAGGCGGAGTACAGAGGGATTTGTTTAAGGATGTAGTATGCCTCCCTGAAGAGGTGCGTTTTTAGAGCACGCCTGAAGTTCTGCGAGTCCTGGATTGCTCGGGTAGCCTTTGGTAGTGCGTTCCAGAGGACTGGTGCTGCTCTGGAGAAGTCTTGGAGGCGGGAATGAGAAGTTCGAATGAAAGGGGCGCTCAGTCTGGTTTCATTAGCAGAGCGGAGAGCCCGGGCTGGGTGATGGATTGAGATGAGGGAGGCGATATAGGGTGGTGCTGCGCTGTGGAGGGATTTGTGGATGAAGATAGCGAGTTTGAATTGAATTCTGTATTTAACGGGCAGCCAGTGCAGTGACTGGCACAGGGCAGAGGCGTCCGAGTAGCGGCTGGACAGGAAGATGAGCCTGGCTGCCGCATTCAGGATGGATTGGAGAGGGTAGAGTCTGGTGCAGGGGAGGCCGATCAGCAACGAGTTGCAATAATTGAGCCGGGAGTGGATGAGGGAAACAGTAAGCGTTTTTAACGTGTCCACAGTGAGAAAAGAGCGGACTCTTGCGATGTTCTTGAGGTGCAGCTGACAGGTTCGGGCCAGAGATTGGATGTAGGGGGTAAAATAGAGATCAGAGTCAAATATGACCCCAAGGCAGCGGGCGTGCTGTCTGCGAGTTATGGTGGTGCCACACACTGAGATGGAGATGTCAGGAGAAGGTCGGTTAGCAGAGGGCGGAAATACCAGTAAGTCAGTTTTAGAGAGGTTTAGTTTGAGGTAGAGAGAGGACATAGTGTTGGAGACAGCGGACAGTCGGTGATGTTTTGGAGGAAAGGTGCAGAGATGTCACGGGCAGAGGTGTATAGCTGGGTGTCATCAGCATACAGGTGGTATTGGAGGCCAAAACTCCTGATGGTTTGTCCAATAGGGGCTGTGTAGATAGAGAAGAGAAGGGGGCCGAGGACCGAGCCCTGGGGGACCCCAACAGCAAGGGGAAGAGGAGGGGAGGTAGAGCCAGCAAAGGAGACACTGAAAGAGCGGTCAGATAGGTAGGAGGAGAACCAGGAGAGGGCAGTATCCTTTAGGCCAATGGAGTGTAGCATACTGAGGAGGAGTTTGTGGTCAACAGTGTCAAATGCTGCAGAGAGGTCGAGGAGGATCAGTAGGGAGTATTCGCCCCTCGATTTGGCTGTCAGTAGGTCATTGGATACCCTAGTAAGGGCAGTTTCTGTCGAGTGTTGAGGTCGGAAGCCAGACTGTAGGGGATCTAGGAGAGAGTTCTCTGATAAATAGCTTACAAGGCGGGAGTAAACCAGGCGTTCTAGTAGTTTGGAGATGAAGGGGAGGTTTGAGAGGGGTCGGTAGTTGGCAGCATCGGTCGCGTCCAGAGTCGGCTTCTTTAGCAGTGGGGATATGATGGCATGTTTGAAAGAAGAGGGAAAGATGCCAGAGGTCAGAGAGAGGTTGAATATAGTGGTGAGATGGGAGATGACCACTGGGGAGAGGGATCGGAGGAGGTGTGAGGGGAGAGGGTCGCTAGCGCAGGTGGTGGGGCGAGCAGACAAGAGCAGTTTGGAGACTTCTTCCTCTGTCGCTGGTCTGAGTACAGACAGTGAGCAGGAGCTAGATGCAGTGCTGACAAGACTAGGGTCAGGGCTAGTCTGGGATTGGGAAGTTATTTCCTGACGGATGTTGTCTATTTTCTTTTTGAAGTAAGCAGCTACCTCTACAGCACTGAGATCCATCACCGGAGGCTGCGGTTTAGGGCTGAGAAGGGAGTGAAAAGTATCAAAGAGCCGTTTAGGGTTGTGTGATAATGAGGAGACTAGAGAGGTGAAGTAGACTTGTTTGGCATGGTGGAAGGCGAGGTTGTAGGTTCCGATCATGAATTTGTAGTGGAGGAAGTCTGCGAACGTTTGCGATTTCCTCCACAGCCGTTCAGCACTTTTAGAGCACCGCCGGATGAAGCGCGTTTGAGGTGTGAGCCAGGGTTGCCGCGTTCTACATCGAATGGCTCGGGTCCTGGGGGGCGCCGCTTCATCCAGGGCATGTTTGAGAGCGATGTTGTAGTGAGCGGCAGCCAGGTTGGGGCAGGCGAGGAGAGAGATAGGGGACAGAGAGGACTGTAGGGATTCAGCAAAGTCCTGGGTGTGAATGGCCTTAAGGTTCCTGTAGGTACGGTAGGTAGGTGGGTCTGGAGAGATGTTAGGGAGCGTGACAGAGAAAGAGAGGAAGTTATGATCTGAGAGCGGGAGAGGGGAGTTAGTGAAGTTGGAAACAGAGCAGAGACGGAAGACGACCAGATCAAGAGTGTTGCCATCCCTGTCAGTGGGAGAGGCTGTGAGTTGAGAGAGACCAAGGGAGGAGGTGAGCGAGAGAAGCTTAGAAGCAGATGGGGAGATAGGGTCATTAGTGGGGATATTAAAATCACCTAAGATGAGGGTTGGAATTTCACAGGATAGGAAGTGGGGGAGCCAGGCAGCAAAGTGGTCCAAAAACAGGCGAGGAGCACCTGGGGGGCGATAGATAACTGCTACTCGCATGGACAGTGGACGGAAAAGCCGTAGCATATGTACTTCAAATAATGGAAAAGTGAGTGAGGGTACAGGGGGGATGACCTGGTAGGTACATTTCGGGGAAAGAAGAGCACCTACTCCTCCGCCACACCTGTCATCTGGTCTCGGGGTATGGGAGAACTGCAGGCAATTGTAAGACAGTGCAGCAGGGGAGGCCGTGTCAGACTGCTGTATCCACGTTTCTGTGAGAGCTAGCAGATTTAAAGATTTAGCAGTAAAAAAGTCGTGGATGGTGGGGAGTTTATTGCATGCTGACTGGCAGTTCCAGAGCGCACATTTAAAGGAGTCAGGGGAGGCTATGCATGGGCTAGCAGTTTGGCTTGGGGATTTTATTAGTGAGTCAGGTAGGGGGTGATAGCTAGGAGCAGTGGAGGGTGGGCCAGGATTGGGAGAGATATCCCCAGCAGCTAGTAACAGCAGAAGGGTTCTGCAGACATCCACCGAGCAACCTGTAGTGGTAACACTGCGCCCACCAGAAGAGGATTCCTGGTCTGTTGTGCACCCCCTTGTATACGGACATAGCACCATGTAAAGAATGCCCTGCAGCAGGATAGCAGCAGCAGTGGAACCACAGGAGATTGAACTGATTATACCTTTTTTTAATTTAATATTTCCTACATTTAGAACCAAAAAATTTCTTGAATAGCCGCTTTTAAAAAAGGAGCGGTCACATCCTTGGGTAAGCGGGGCGGTTTGCATAACTCTGCAGCCCCGCAGCTTTTCTCTTCTCGCCCCCCTCCCCGTTCTAAGTCCCGTTAGATTCGGCTCCTGGTGCTTTTACTCTTTCAATTGGGCAGCTTCTTCCGCTCACTGTCAATGGATGACAGCAGCTTCGACTGACAGCGACGGGCAATGCCAATCTGACAGATTAAAAGCTGCATGACCCGAATGTGATGGGGCTTGGAACGAGGAACAGAGGGGAGTAGAGAGAAAAAAAGCTGCGACAGAGTCAGAGGTGCCACAGCTGCAAAGTTATGAAACTGACCCCACCGACCCCAGGACATGACAGGGCTTCTTTAAAAGGGCCTCATTTCTTCTGAACTTTGGCCTATATACAAACATACATTTTACTCTCTTACCAAAGACACAAAATTATGTTTCCATAACAATTTCTGTGTCACTTGAGGTTTCGTCGGCTCGTGCCAATAAGTCGGCCATTAGTGCCTCTTCTAATTTTTTTCTAACTTGCTGTACTTTCTCCTCTTGTTTTCTGAAATAAAACATAAGACAGGAGTTATAATATTGTGCAAAGATACAGCCAATGTCATTAAGAACTATCTTCAGCGTAAAGAAGAACAAGGAGTCCTGGAAGTGAGGATGTGGCCCCGCAGAGCCCTGATCTCATCAGCATTCATGGGATTACATGGAGAGACAGAAGGATTTGAGCGAGCTACATCCTAGGACAATCTGTGCTTAGTTCTCCAAGATGTTTGGAACAACCTCCCTGCCGAGTTCCTTCAAAAACTGTGTGCAAAGTTATCTAGAAGAATGGATGCTTTTTAGAAGGTAAAGGCGGTCACACCAAATAGTGATGTGATTTACATTTCTCTTTTCTTCATTTATGTAGAATTTTGTTAATTGAACAAAAACTATCAACGCTTCTATTTTGGAAAGAATTCTTACTTAGCATCATTTTTTTTCACACCTGCCTAAAAAAAAAATTTTGCATGGTGCTGTTAGGCTGATCTCACATGAACTGATTTCAATTGACGGATCCCGCGATCGCCATCCGCGCATTTGATACATGGACACTGAAAGGCATGGATTTTTGCAGAGTCGCTCGCACTTGCGGGTAGGAATTCCAAATTTTGCGAGCGGAAGAAAAATCACAGCATGCTCCATTTTACCGCGGTATGAGCGCCATTGATCTTTATGGATGCGTTCAAATGTTATAAAGAAAGCAGGAATTTTTGGGCAGACAATGCAGGACGGAGTCAGGTGAGCAACATACCCATCCAGACTGTCTGCACCCGCTTGTTCTTCTGGGCTTTTCCTACACAAGAATATATGTGTGGTTTTTTTAAAAGTGGTTTATACTACTATTAAAAAAGTGGTATAAACCAGCCAAGCCCCGAGAGCAGCATCCCGTTCTGAAGGCTCTCAGAACATCTCACCACGACAACCTGGATCTGAACGAGCGACTGGCAACACTGAGATCCATTGACATCATGGAAAGGAGTTTGCTGCTCGCTGAGGTAGAGGCGCGGGCAATCGGTAGTACAGAAGAGCAGGGGCAGCAAGCAGCTAGCTGAGTGACAGATAGAAGGAGGGGTAGAGGGAAGAGAACCAGGAAGGCTAGTCCTGAACTGGCACAACCCAACAAGTTTGCAAAGTTGGCAGAGGAGGGGGATGCCATTACAGAGCCAGCACCGCTGCAGCACGACATGCCCTCTAAACGCCAGGGGGATGACTGCTTCAGTGAGACAGGGACGGGGAGCGTAGAGCAGGCTAGACAGGTCCTAGTGGTGGGGGACTCAATTATTAGGGGGACAGATAGGGCAATCTGCCATAAAGACCGGGATCGTCGAACGGTGTGTTGTCTTCCTGGCGCTCGAGTCGGTACATCACGGATCAGATTGACAGCTTACTGGGAGGGGCTGGTAAGGATCCAGCGGTCATGGTGCACGTTGGCACCAATGAACAAATTAGAGGTCAATGGAGGGTGCTCAAAAATGATTTCAGGGACCTAGGATCCAAGCTTAGGGCGAGAACCTACAGGGTAGTTTTTTTGGAAATACTACCTGCACCTAAAGCCACACTAGAAAGGCAGCAGGATCTTAGGGAGGTAAACAAGTGGCTCCGGAGTTGGTGTAAGAAGGAGGGGTTCGGGTTCCTGCATTTCAATGGGGAGGGTGCAGCTGTGCTGGGGGAGAAGATGGCTAGAAGGCTGGAGGAGTGTTTAAACTAGGGGCTGAGGGGTAAGTGAAAAGAGATTAACAGGGGGGTAGACAGTGTCAATAGCGACCTGGGAATGGGGGGGGGGGGGGTTGGTCGAGCATGCCATGGCAGTCGGGGGAATTCTGAAGACCCCCAAGGCTACCATGACTTAATGACTATCGAGTAGTGCCTGTTAAAATGTGGTATAATTTAATACTATATTAATCCATCAATACTGAATGAGCGATCAAATGATTGCAAGTTTCAAGTCCCCTATGATGACTGAAGTAAAAATAAGTTGTTTTTTTTATTTTATTTAAAAAGGTAGTAAAAGGCTTACAAAAATTTCGTATCGCTGGGTCCATAAAAGTCTGATCTATTTTTTTTCCAAAAGATATTTTTTAAATGCAGTACAGTAAAAATACAACTATATAACTTTGGTATCATCGTAAGCATACTGAGCCATAGAATGAGTTATATCATCTCATCTCTGAAAACAAGCTCCTCCCAAAGATGGCGGAATTGCGCTTTTTTCCCATTTCACTACACATATTGTTTAAAGTTGAGTACATTATATGGTATATTAAATATTACCATTAAAAAAATGCAGCAAAAAAACAACACAAACGGCTTAACCCTTTAGTGACAAAGCTTGTGGACCACGCCAAATTTTGGAAATTTGACGTGTCACTTTAACATGGAATAACTCCATAAAGGTTTTTCATATCCAAGTGATTCTGACATCTTTTTCGCCACATATTGTACTTCATTTAGGTGGTAAAAATAGACCCATAGAATTGGTGTATATTTATTAAAATTGCCAAAATTGTGAAAATTTTGGAAAAAAAAAAAAGTCATTTTTTCACATTTTCAACTGCAATAGCTCAAGATTGCAAAGGCTTGTAGGTGTCAGGATGATAGATACCCCCACAAATGACCCCATTTAAAAAACACACCCCTTAATGTATTAACTGAGGGGGGTCAGGAGTATTTTGACCGCACAGTTTCTTTTCAGCAATTTAGAGGAGAAAAAAAGAAAATTTCATATTTTTGCAAATATGTTATTTTAAAGGCATTTTTTTTTGTTTTTTTTTATAGTGCACATGAAAATGAGGATTTGCACCCAAAAATGGATCCCCTCCGTTTGTCCCGTGCTCAGAAACATGCCCATTGTGGCCCTAATCTGCTTACTGGTCACATGGCAAGGCCTATAATGGAGGGAACACCCCTTGGATTGCAGGGCACAACTGAATAAATTCTAGGCCCCATTGCTCACTTGTGTATTACATGTAGCGGTCTGAATAACGCCGGCCTCACACCGCCGTATATGGAATCCTCACTGATCGCATCGGAGAGGGCAGATTAAACTTCAACTTTTTTTTTTTTTAAACTTTAACGTGATCGCCATTATCCATTGGATAATGTTTAATAGCCAGCAGCAGGGAGATTTTAAATTACCCCGGCAATCTTCAGCTTTCGCGCAAACGTTCACCTTTTTGGCAATGGACGTGTGCACAGAAGCCAGGTAAGGTCCGCGGATTAATCCAGGGGCCTTAGGTATGAAATTTCATCTCCCCTCATGGATATGATCCACGAGGGGACCTGAAACAAACTTTTTTTTTAAATTTACTTTACATGATAGTCGTTCTCCATTGGATAGCGGTGGTCATATGCCCGGAGACATCTCCCTGCTCTCGGCTACTCATGCGAGATTTAAAGGGGTTGTCCCGCGAAAGCAAGTGGGGTTATACACTTCTGTATGGCCATATTAATGCACTTTGTAATGTACATCGTGCATTAATTATGAGCCATACAGAAGTTATTCACTTACCTGCTCCGTTGCTGGCGTCCTCGTCTCCATGGTGCCGTCTAATTTTCAGCGTCTAATCGCCCGATTAGACGCGCTTGCGCAGTCCGGTCTTCTCCCTTCTGAATGGGGCCGCTCGTGCCAGAGAGCTGCTCCTCGTAGCTCCGCCCCGTCACGTGTGCAGATTACAGCCAATCAGGAGGCTGGAATCGGCAATGGACTGCACAGAAGACCTGTGATCCACCGAGGGTGAAGATCCCGGCGGCCATCTTCGCAAGGTAAGTAAGAAGTCACCGGAGCGCGGGGATTCGGGTAAGTACTACCCGTTTTGTTTTTTTTTTTTAAACCCCTGCATCGGGTTTGTCTCGCGCCGAACGGGGGGGCTATTGAAAAAAAAAAAAAAACGTTTCGGCGCGGGACAACCCCTTTAAAATCTCCCAAGCTCCCCGGCATCCTGCGCATGCGACCGACACTTTACATCTGGTGCGCCAGCGCAGAAGACTGCGTCAGGTTCTGGAAAGAGGATGGAAGCGAGTAGTTTCAGCTCTCCTCATGGATCCGATCCTTGAGGGGAACTGAAAATCTACTTTGACTTATGTACTTTTATGCGATCACCGTTATCCATTGGATAAGATTTATAAAGAAAAAATAAGGACGTATCATTAAGGGGTTAATATAACTATAGTGGTTTATAGCTCAGCATTTCCATACTGCAGCTGTCTTCTAACTACAATCCTCATCATCCAGGGTACACGCAGGCGGCCAAAGATTCCAAAGATCGGCGATCAGTCACTCCGAGCCTGAACTCCTGGGACGACTCCGGGAGACTTGGCAGAAGAGAGGAGGCACAAAACTGCACCTTCAAGCGAGATTTGTAGCGCTGGGCAAGCTCCATTAATTTATTGATTAAACGAGCTGGCTGCATTAAATACTAATGAGCAGAGCCTCTCGCACAAACTGCTTAGCTGCACAGTCCTGCAGGCAGCGAGAAGCCCATCAGTGCTGCGCAGAGCATCACACGGGGGCGGCGATACACAATGACGACTGCGCTCATCTTAACCCCTTGCTCCTAAGCCGCTGCACTCTGAGGGCTGTAACCTTTGAACTGCTGCACTCATGTACCGTATTCGGGCCTCTCTTCTGCAAGACGACAAGTATTTTTCAGCGAACTTACAGCTTCACGATTATTTGTATTAATAGTTTTTTGGAGGGGTGGGATGGGGGGGGCAGGGTGTGCAAAAATATCGCGGGCCACTGACCATGCAGAGTTAACAACATGCTAGCCGTTGGACAGGACATAACAATGGCAAGATGAAATACAGTTGCAAGAAAAAGCAAGTGAACCCTTCGGAATGACCCAAATTTCTTCATGGATTACCGACAGAACGTGATCTGATTGTGATCCAAGTCACAATTAATCGAGAAACACAATGTAACCAACACACAGACCGCTGTACTGCTCATGGATTTTACTAGTAATTATTAGGAAATTATAGTACTAGTGTTTCTGGTGGTGCTAAACAGCACTGCTACATGCACGTCACACACACAGCACTGCTACATGCACGTCACACACACAGCACTGCTACATGCACGTCACACACACACACAGCACTGCTACATGCACGTCACACACACACACAGCACTGCTACATGCACGTCACACACACACACAGCACTGCTACATGCACGTCACACACACACACAGCACTGCTACATGCACGTCACACACACACACAGCACTGCTACATGCACGTCACACACACACACAGCACTGCTACATGCACGTCACACACACACACAGCACTGCTACATGCACGTCACACACACACACAGCACTGCTACTTACATTGTTCATCTCATACAACAGGGATCAGAGGCAGCACCACAGTGGAGATAAGGGACCTATGATGAAGTCACCGTTATGCTCCGCCCCTGATCACATGGCGGTGATGCTCATCCTGAGTGAATGACTTAAATGCTCAGCCCCTCATCACATGACATTACAGGTCCTGCATCCATGTGCAGATTATGGACGGACTACAAAACCCCCTGCAGCCTCAGTTGTCCTGGAATTCTAACAAGCACCTAGCCGGACAGCAGCCATGTGCGTACAGGACTTGTGATGTCACAGTCATGTGATCAGGGGCGGAGCACTCACTACTCACGCACGGATGGACAGGTCGCCATTAGTATTTTGATTGAGCACATTGAGGAAACCTGCACAGTTCAGGGAGGAAAAATAAGTGAACATCTGTGTTAGCAACTAACTTGTCTAAGAGCCAATTGGCAAAATGTGTTGAAATGAAGGAAATAAGAAGTGTGGGGCTCAAATATGCTTTGCTCATTAAGGCACACAAAGCCTGGTTACTGACAAATATGTTCTTCTCAAGAAAGATTGGTTAGTGGGAATTGTAACTTGACACAAACTTTTCAAAATATGTGTTAAATTGAAAAATGCTACAAAAGCTAAAGATCTGGGTGTATATCAATGGTTAGAGGAACTGAATTTAGATGAAGAACATTCAAAAATATTCCTACTCTTTCTAGGAACGGGTGTCCTGTTAATTATTACAAAAGCACAACTGACAATCCTGAAAGAGGTGAGAAAGAAACCAAGGGGAACAGTAAAAGACCTACAGAAGACCCTACAGACTACAGAAACCTTTCTTCATGTGTCCACTATTAGAGAAACACCATCCATGAATGGTGATCATGGACGGACACCAACAAGGAAGCTGCTGCTGTCCAAGAAACATTATGGCCCGGCTCAGGCCCGATACCACCTGGATGTCCCACAATGCTTCAGAGAAAAGGTTCTATGGATAAATGAGACAAAAGGGGAACCTTTAAAACACAAATATACTAATGTACAAACACTGTTTGGAGGAAAAAGAACTCTGCATACCAAAACCTCAACCAAATGTGAATCCAAGTTTAGGGGACATCATAGTTTGGGGCTATGGTGGAGGGAGCATTTTGGTTTGGGGGCTGCTTTGCTCCTCAGAGCCTGGACAACTTATGATCACTGACGGAATAATGAATATTAAGGGGGATCAGAACATCTTACAGGAGACATCAAGCTGCGTTGGGTGATGCAACAAGACCACCACCAAAAGTATACAGGTAAATCGACTAAATAATGGTGTCAACAGAAGATTTTTAGTTTGGAATTGCCAAATCATAGTCCTAATCTCAAGTCTATGGAGATGCTGTGGCATGACTTAGAGGGCTGTGCACATAAGGCATCCCAGAAATAATGATGAATTGAAGCATTCAAGGAGAAATGGTCCAAAATTACTCCTCAGTTTTGTGCAAATCATATATGCAGCTACAAGAAACATCTGGTGTAGAGGATTGCTGCTAAGGGGGAATTTACAGGTTCACTTACTTTTTCTCCCTTGACATGAACAGTACAATTGTCTGTGTGTTATTAGTTGCATTGGGGCTCATTTATAAAGCCTTTTCTGACGGATCCCTGGCATTATTCACAGCGGAATAATGGCGTTCTCCAATTACGACATTTACATTTGATTTGGCCCCCCCAAAAAAGAGAAAAAAATTACCAACGGCTCTGCTATTCTTCTAACACATTCATGAAGCTGAATGCCAAAAAACTGGCGCAAAAAGTAAGCGCATATTAGACCAAGTAAAACGTGGTCTAAAAAGAATCACTAACGGTTTGGTGCATCTCGTAATTTTTGAGGCTTGCACTGCTCTTACTCGCATAGCTCTTCAAACATTCTTCTGTAAGTGGGATAACATCCTATATCCGCCTCCGAGTCCAGCCGCTCATCCATCCCGTGTAAAAACAATCTCCTCAGCATGCAGAGGGTTAAACAAATTCCCATTTCATAAAGCTTGTATAAAACCGGCGAAAATTACACCTTTATTGATAAGTAAGCCCCATTGTGTTGGTTTATAACGGCCACAAACCATATCACAATGTATTTGTGATCAGGTAATTGCAGAGGGTTCACTTACTTTTTCTTACAACTGTAGTTACACCACAGGCCGCAGACTGCTGGATCTAGTGAATAATTGCTGATCTATTAGCTCATGGCGTATACGGTGACTGCAGTGATACGACTCCAGCTATGGCATGTTGCCGAGCCGCAGACTATCGCTCCCCGTGCCTACAGAATGGCTCATACATATCAATTACCCTTACAACAAGCGGCGGTTCGGCCTCCATAAATCCAGTTTCCCTTCTTGCGCAGAAGTTCTCGTTCTGACAGGGCAAATCTATAACTTATTGGCGCGCAATAATATCTCTTTATTTAGATGGCACGGGGGAGATTTTCTCCCTCGACCCAAAAGCATTTTTACTGCCTTTTTATTGCCCTCTCAGCTTATCCGACATAAAGCTCTCCGATCCCAGCGCCGTTCCCCGTAACGCAGCCGCATTCTTCGTATTCGAGGAGGATAAATCTGACAAGTCTCTCATACCAGAGCGACTGACAGAACAACCGGATAATGCCCCCGAGATGCTTCACACAAAGCTCCCGCTAGTGAAGACGTATCGCTGACCGGCGGAGGAGACGTCTGCTTGCAGAGATATTATACTGCGCCGGCGGATACTGCTGTGTTAGCGCTTACCATATCACACGGGGCTGTAAGCTTATCTTTAGCAAGGAGGGATATTAAAACTTACCATAGATCTATTAGGAGATTGTATAGAATCTTTAACAACATTTGTGCAGTTATGCAAATATACAGTAAATGAGGTTTTATGGCACGGGTCACCTTTTGGGCCGCATTTATCAAACCTAACGGGTGTGTGCAGATTTCAGTTGTGTATTTACGCAACCAAAAATCATATTTCTCTGCAGATCTCTCCGGCTCCTGCTTCCACCGGTTTGTCTTCTTCCCATAATGCACCCGGGGGGCCATCTCTACCCCAGATACATGATGCACTCTCACCCATGATGTAAAAGACAGCATGATTCATCAGACCGGGCCGCCTCCTTCCATTGCTCCATGGTCCACTTCTGATGCATACGTGCTCATTACAAGCACTTTCAGGGGGGGGGCAGGAGTCAGCATGGGCACCCTGACCGGTCGGTGGCTACACAAAGAGTTGCAATGCCCTGAGTGTTCCATCATCTCCAGCAGAGATGATCAGTTATTTGTCCTTTTATAGGATCAGATTGGTGGCCTTCGCCTCAGTGGACATTGCAAAGCCAGGACCTTTTCCTTTTGTGGACCACTTCTGGTAGGTACTGACCACTACACGCTAGGAAGACCCACAAGACCAGACATTCTGGAGATGCTCCGACCAGTCTTCCCGTCACAATTTGCTTTTTGTCAGAGTCGCTCCGATCCTTAGGGCCCGTTTACAGGAGCAGATAATCGCTCAACCACAGTTTGAGCGACAGCTTTGAGCGATTATTTTGCATAAAAATTAATTGGCATTCAAATAGCTACTCAGCTACTTAAATAGCAATTAGGTATGTAAATGAAGCCGTCACTGAGCACAGGCTAATAGCCTGAGGCTATTATCTTCGCTCAGACCCTTTGTTTTCCATGGGGGAAACAATGCTACCAGCACTCCCTGTGGGGAACGACTAATAAAAGTGGCCCCTAAAATCAAGTGAGCTTGATTTTAACGATCACCAAAAAGTGCCCAAAATGCGGGTGCCCCGCGTCCATTTACACGCACCGATTATCGCTAAAACTATCGCAGATCAGCGAATTTTTAGCGATAATCACCCAGTGTAAATGGGCCTTTACACTTCTCCATTTCCTGCTTCCTACAAATTTACTTCAAGAACTGACTGATCACTTAAGGCTCATTTACACACACAGATATCTTTCAAAAGACTGAAAGAACAGCAATCGTTTTGCATAAAGTACTAATAGATACTAATTGCTATTAGCACCTTATTAGCATGCAAATGAGCTTCTGGGAGCTGTTACAGAACTCAACAGGAGGCCTGAGCTCTGTAATTAGTTTTATTGTTCTCCATTGAGAATTCAGCACCAGGGACAGCAGACACAGCATGGGTCCTGCTTTTCAGCTGTTCTGCCAGGGGGGCTGGGAACTGAGAACAGCTGTAGACAATGTTATCAGCTGTAATCAGCTCTCTGCAGGCAGAAGTGCTTATCAGCTGTTCTACTGAAGGACATTTTCAAGCAGAACCGAAAACAGTTGTTCAGCCGAACAGTGAAAGATGGGCACACTTAGACAATGGTTATCGCTCAAAAAACAGCTTTTGAGTGATAATCGTTGTGTCTAAATGGGCCTTTACTGCCCAATATATTTCACACACCCCTCCCACACACACACCCCACTGACAAACGTCATTGTCAGATAATTAGGGTTATTCACTTTGGTCTTAACCTCTTACTGACATTTGCCATCTATGTATACAGTAGGCTTGGAAGCTGAGCCCACTTTATACACGGCGGGTGTTGGATATCTTTACCCAGGATAGGAGATAAATGACATCCCATCCATTTAACCATTTAGATGCGGTTGTCCGTACTGTCAGCAGCAGAGGAAGGGGGATCTCTCCGATCCCCAAAAGGCCCTCTATGATGAGACTGCAAGGGTCTTGTGAAGGCCTCAAGGCCTGCCATGAATTTCCTCCTATTAAGCCCAATGAAAAGTACATTATACTGCAATACTAAAGTAGTACAGTATATTGCACATGTGATCAGATAATCACTAGGTACCCCAAAAATGGTACTAATAGAAACTACAGTTCACCCCACCAAAAAACAAGCCCTCACAGAGCTCCATAAATAAAAAAATAAAGTTATGGGCGTCAGAAGGTGGTAACAGAACGTTAATATAAAGGAAGTTTACTTGTTTTCAGGAGATCATCATAAATGATATAAATCTAGTATCCTTGTACTCATACTGAACCATAAACATGGTAAAAAACAACGCACCCTTCCACTCAATGGTTAAATTGCAGGGTTTTTCCCATCTTTACGGTTTCTAGTCCATTATATGGTATATTAATTGGTGGCATTGAAGAATACACTTTGTCCGACAGGGCTATGTCGCCAGACGTTTAAGTCATGATTTTTGAAGGTGGCGATAGAAAATGAGAAGGGGATGTGGCAGGAAGAGGTTGACGTTACGGCCTATAGGGGCAGACAGACTATAAACAACTTTATAGAAACTTTGTAATGTCCGAGGTCAGTGAAACAACGGTGATCGCACTCTGCACTCTTGGTAGAGGCTCGCAGCACACAGATTATGACTGGAGGCTGCCACCTAGTGGATGCAGTGCAGAAAACGGCCTATGCAAAATATTTCATAGAGCAAAAAAAAGCACTCAGAATACAGTGGCGACCGTAAGTGCATAATACAGGCAGTAATTATGGATTATTAGAGGAGACAAAGCACATGAAGTCACCTGCATGGACTGACTTGTGATCATTATTAAACATGCAGCTTCCGGTTTCAGCGACGTATATTCTGTCTACACGCACACCTTGAATACAAACAATACACACCTACTACACACACAACAGGCGCTGAATCCAAGAAAGAGGGATAATCAATCACACATCCCAACTAGCTGAAAGCCTAGACTTCATCCACCGCCGCCCGTAGGCGAAGACGGGAAATGATCCCCTATCCCAGCGGTAGGCGCACCAGATGGACGGTACACCACGGAGACATATCAGACAGCTCCCGCCATCTCCCGCCCTTACCTGATATCTTCATCCGTGACTAGGAAAGCTTTGCAGAGCGGTTGTGATGTGTTTAACCAGACGGACGGGTTTTTCTCTACAGCTGCTGAGAGCTGTCCTGTGATTGGTGCAGAGCTGGTGTGCAGGGCGCTGGCGATGGCGGCAAGAAGGGTGCCCTCATTGTTTCCTGGTCCAACACCTACAGCGACACAAACAGCACAATGGTTTCTAATTCATTTTACGGATCGTACTTTCTCAAGCACAAAGTTATCACTTAGGCTGTGTTCAGACGTGGCGGATTTGTGGTTCAGATTCCTCTCCGCAGATCTGCAGCCATTTACAGTCCAAGTAGATGGCGGTATTCAAAACCCCACCCACACCTAGAGGAAGAAAAAATATAGCTGCCACTTTTCCGCCACATCTGAACTTACCCTTCTATTTTACACCAGTGATTCCCAACCAGAGGGTAGCGGCTGGGAAATGATGAGACTCAGTGCCGGCCTTCCTGACACTGCAGCCAGAGGGCGGTACTGCCTACAACCCCCAGTCATGCTGCCTGCCAGAGAGGAGCGCAAGGAGAGGGAGAAGTGGCATATTCCACCCCAGAGTACGAAAACACAAATGGTGTGATTACCAGGGCTGGGGAGTTGGCAGACAAATTATTTTCCAAGCAGGCTGCAGTTAGGGGTAAAGAAGTGATTGGCATCAGTTGGTGGGTGCTGCCAGCAGAATGAAGAAGTGGGTGCCAGGGCTGCTGCCGCCAGCAGGAGGCAGGTGCAATTGGAAATTACTTGTAAGCTACATATCAGAAAAAAAAAAACAGGAGGATCATGCTCAGTGAATGGAGGCGGAGGGTGCCGGGGATTGTTCTGGCCCGCCAGCCTCTGTTCACAGTAAACAGGCAGCCTTTCGTAGATGACAGATCTTCACGAACGCCTGTTTACACGGGCCGCCATCGCTCAGTTTTCTGCATATATAAACAGATTCTGGTTCATCGCTCAGTCGCTGTATACATTTACACTGAACCGTAATCATTCAGATTCTCGCTGGACCACGGGTAGCCGAATGATTATCGACCCATGTAAAGGCGCCCTTAAGCCACGCCCACACAGGCCATTTTTTTACAGCGCTAAACGCTGTTAAACACTTCCATTGATTTCAATGGCGCCTCTCAGACGAGCATTCGAACACGGCATTTCTAATGCCGCGATTTTTGAACACGGTCTGCTCTATTTTGGTGCATTTCTAACTCACTTCATCACCCATTGTCCTCATCGGGTGCGTTAAAAAACTCAATTTGAAAACGCTTTAAAATACTACGTTTTAACAGACGCCTGTGTGAGCGCAGCCTCAGTCTGTGGTGCGCTTCCTTCGGTTCATCTGTTAGACGCACCATGACCCTGCGCTCTTACCTTGTAGGCCTTTAGGAAGCTCCATGGACTTTAGCACTTCTTCCGTTACATCGGACGCACAGAGTCCCTCTAATCTCTTCTCCCAAAAAAGCTGAAAAAGAAGTACGGAAATAAGAAATTTAAAAAAATAAAAAAAATACATAAAACCTGCTAAGAAAAGGGACAGCAGCATGCACCAGAGTGCCTGAATCTTGTACAATCCATTACCAACCCACAGGAAAGGCCACGACAAATATCTGCAATGGGAAGAACCCCTCAACTCCTACCAGGACGAGCCATGTTCATTCTGCATTAAAATTACAGATTTGGACAAATAAAGCTTGTTCTACTTTGAAGAGATGCAGCTCCGGTTCAGTAAGGCAATATGGGGAAGGGGGGGGGGGGGAAGAGGTATGCATCGGAGACCCGGTGACAGGGGTTTCCTTAAAGGGAAGTTTTCTGGCACTAAAGTATTGATGACCGATTCTCAGCATAGATCAATAGTTGATTGGTGGGGTGTCTATCACTTGTGAGCCCACCAATGTGATACGGGTAGGCCTGGAGGTATACAGATTCTGTATAGTATCCTGGGGCATATCAGTGCACATTAACTGTAGCCTCTAGATCATGTAAACTCGTAGGCTGTTAAAGTTGGTGTCCCAGAAGGTCCCATACATGTTCTATTGGTGATAAATCTGGGTACCGGAAGTGTGACAATGTTGTGGGGGCTTCCTGTGACCCCCTTGTGTGTGGGCGGCCGAGCATTATCCTGCTGGAAGCCGCCATGAGAGGAACACATGTGGCTGCAGGATGTCCTGAACATATCGCTGAGCTGTCATTGTCTCCTGTACCACTGCTAGGGGTGACTGAGTGTCATATGTGATGGCCCCCCAGACCATTACACCAGCAGTGGGCAGTGTGCCGCTCCACAGCAAAGGCAGGATTGAGGCGCTCGCCCCGAGGTCTCCAGACACGAATGTGGCCGTCGTCAGCGCCCAAACTAAACCTGGATTCTTTGCTGAAGACAACCCAGTTCCACTCCGTAGCGTACAGTTTCATCGATCATGACACCACTGCAAACGGAGGCGATGGTGGGTGGATGCCAAAAGCAATACACGTATTGGGCGCCGTAAGTAAATATCTTTCAGCCAAGCGCCTGGAAATGGTTCCAACAGACACAGGGGTGTAACGATGGTGCCACCTGTCTCTGGATGGAGGATAATAAAATATTTGGAGCTGCTCGTGGTTATAGGAGAATCAGACAATCCTGTCTACTGCTGGTCTGTCGGGAAGTCCTGAGCCTGGTCACCCTGTGCGCCCTCACGCATCCACTGGTCCCAAAACCCCCTAACAGTCTGGTCAGAGCGGCCTCCGAGAGCCTTTTATAGGCCAAGGGGGGAACCACTTTTAGGGCCTCAGGTAACAAGACCGTTCATCTAATCACCCCAACTCTCATCATTTACATATCTGCCTGAGATGGAACTGCATGCCGAGTTTTACAGCAAAACAACAGACAACTTCTTTCATGGTATGGCTTTTTTTTAACAGCGTGTATAAGAGCGCAACTCAGTTTATGGCGCTTATAGTTGGTAACAGGTTTGTATACTTTTTTAATGTATGTTTGATGTATAAAGAATTAAAAGGCGAGATGGGGACGGCCTGTTAGATGTCCGGTCACACGCTCATCTGTAAGAGTTCTCTACATCCGGCCTGGTGTATATAGCAAAATTAGGGGTGATCGCGGTAACGAGCTTCTTAACCACAGAGGAAATTAGCAGTATAAAGTGTAAATCTAAAGCTCAGCGACTTCCTGCATGTCGGCCCCGGGAGTCATTAACACTTTGCTGACAGGGTGCTTGCTCTTGTATGGCTTGGCAAACGAAATAATGGTCTACAGCGTTTTACCGGGAGCTTACACCGATGGCTTATCTATTGCATTAGAGAGATAGGGCTCTGGCTCTTGGGATTAGCCCTCCACCCATTGCCAAATGCTCCCCAGGCCAAGCTGATCACATGACGTGCTGCCGGCCTGGAGGCCTTGAGACGTACTCTGTGGAGCAGAGGCTAGTCGCCTAGCGCCGTTAGCTCCTCCTCCTCCTGACCCTGTCGGGCTACAGCCTTGGCAGCACCCAGTACTGTCAGTGAGTTAGTAGACCAGCCAGGTCAGTCACCCCAGCTGCCTTCATTTAGAAGTCATCAGGTCAGTACTGCCTGCCTCCGGGTTCAAATAATCAATTAATACTCCCTAAAAGGTACATTCACATAGCGCTTTAACCCATGCACTGGATGACAGATTCTCAGAATTAGTGGTGGTCCCAGCAATCAGACCCCCACTAATCATCAAAATGAAGGGGGACCCGTGTCCCCTCTTATTTCACAGTTCAACATACATTGTCCCCTTTCTGTAGTGTAGTGGGGAATGGAGAGGCTGGCCGCACACGCACCGCAGTGGCTCCATTCCTCTAAATGGCGCAGGCAGATAGCCAAGTTCGGCGCTGTGTTCGGCTTGGCGATCTGTCTGCCCTACTGACAATAGATACAGAGTTAAAGAGACTCAGTCATCACCTACGAGCACCATAAACCAAGTACAAGGAGTCCAGGGATATACGTTGTTTACTTACCTCGCTCCTCGTTTCCACACTGTTACCTGTGGAATTCGGCATGTGAACTTTGCAGCGGGATTATTTCTGCATGCTTCCATCGAGAACAGTATGTGCCCAGCATGTAGAGAGGAGCCCGAAGATGGGAATGCCACTTTAAATGATAAATGTTAGGCAGTCTACAATGAGCTCCCCCCAGTGGCTGCTGAAGAGAGCATGAATTTTATCATTTAACCATGTCTATGCGGGAGATTTGGAGCTTTAAAAGCTATTATTACGGAATGTTCCACAGAGTGTTGGGCCGCTCAGGGCTTCATATACCTCCAACTTACCTGGCGAGGCTGTTCAATGACCCGCTGGGGGTCTGATCGGACTTTATTGCTGGGATGGTTGGTTATTTTAGTAACGGGCTGCTTGAAGATGGAAGCGGTCTGACGGATGGGTAACGTCGTGTTCAAGTCTGGTTTCAGCTGTTGACGAAAAATAAAGCAAAATTATTCCCCTTGTTAATGGAAGGCCCTACCATCAACGATGCAGTATAAAGCAGCTCATAGTTAGGGATGGTCCTGGTCTCACAACACAAAGCTTAGATAATGTACTGAGAAACTATGCAAATTACTCATCTTCTTTGTATATCAATTATGTACTTTTACTCCCCAAGACCTCTGCTTGCTGTCAAGGAATGGGAAGCTTCAGTTTACATCAAGAGGATAAGAGTCAGTCTTGCTCATGTACAATCACGCTAGGTGCCAGGCTCATGACAAAAGACCAACACAGATCTCCGTCCGCTGAAGGCAAACCATTCAATGACTGCAAGCACAGATCATACTGATAACAGCGAGTAAACGGGTCAGACAGTATTTTAGAGAATGGCAGGACATTTTATTATAAGATCATGCTGAAACCTGAAGATGGCTGTATAATTACTACCTTGGGCACCAGTTTCCATCTCCGGAGCTGGCAGCATAAGACGATGAAAAAGTGCATTGTGGGAGCTGAGATGACAGAGCGATGCTATTAAAAGGGGGTCAACAAAGCAAAAAGAAATAAAAGACATAGCCCCCTCGTCTGATCTCCAGCCGCTCTTGTTCTGTAGATGCTCATTCCCCCAATGATCTCCACTTACTGCTGCATGGATGACATCACCCACAGGACTGACATGTGACCGCTGCAACCAATCACTGGCCCACTTCCTGCTGCATGGATGACATCACCCACACCACTGACATGTGATCGCTGGAGCCAATCACTGGCCCACTTCCTGCTGCATGGATGACGTCACCCACACCACCGACATGTGACCGCTGCAGCTAATCACTGGCCCACTTCCTGCTGCATGGATGACATCACCCACACAACTGACATGTGATCGCTGGAGCCAATCACTGGCCCACTTCCTGCTGCATGGATGACATCACCCACACCACAGACATGTGACCGCAGCAGCTAATCACTGGCCCACTTCCTGCTGCATAGATGACATCACCCACACCACCGACATGTGACCGCGGCAGCTAATCACTGGCCCACTTCCTGCTGCATGGATGACATCACCAACACCACCGACATGTGACCGCGGCAGCTAATCACTGGCCTACTTCCTGCTGCATGGATGACATCACCAACACCACCGACATGTGACCGCGGCAGCTAGTCACTGGCCCACTTCCTGCTGCATGGATGACATCACCAACACCACCGACATGTGACCGCGGCAGCTAATCACTGGCCCACTTTCTGCTGCAACAGGAAGTGAAGAGCATCGGTGGGGCGGGGCAATGAGAGAAATGGATCAGATGAGGAAAGTAAGGCTTCTTTCATGCTTTTACCGCCTGGATAAACCCTTCCCACCTCGAGACGTACATGCAAGTTCTGGGAGGGAAGCGGGTAACGCAAAATTAAGTACATGTACAGCATGTATAGGACACTGGCTCAGAAACAGAGCCTGCCCGTAGTAGGAGCTGGCTGTAACGGACAGCTGGGGGTCATGCTGCAACAGCAGGGATCAGAGAGCACATAGATCCACACTGTTAATCCCTAACATGCTCCCATCAAGGTTGCCCACAGCTGTTAACACAGGAGATCCATTCATCGAGGGCAGATGGGTTGCCTTGGCTGATAGTGCAGTATATATACCAAAAAAAAAAAAAAACAACACACACTTTGCAGAGTTTTGTTTAATATATACTATATCTATCAATCTATAAAAACTATGAAAGAAAACATGTTTGGCATAGTCTGTAGCGAACAAGAAATTACATACATTTTTTTTTATCCCACATAACATATTGAAAAATAAATAAATAAACACATTGTCGCTATATGCAGCTAGACCCACCGCCACGCTACACTTTAAGGGAAAACCTCGCCCACTGTGGCAGGCCCACAGGGCACCTCGGGCTCTCCTAGAAGCGCCGTGGCTCTCCCTGTGGGCATACACCGGCTGTCAGGAGATGCCCGGGAGGTGGTGATGGAATTCGCCCGACACCTGGTGTCAAACATCTTGGGGCTGTGGGTGAGAGACAATCTGTGTACATGTGTGTCACATGTATGACCTTCTATAACATGTACACATCATGACACACCTGTGGCAGGGCTCCAGAAGCAAACTATAATTTACAACTAGCAACAAGATTTTAGTCTTGTCACCATTTGCAACTATCCAATTTTTTCACAGCTGTAACTTTAACTTAAGTGGATGGTGTAACGATGGCCAACTACTGGTGGAAAATTACTAAGCCACTGCGTCATTCTACTGTGCCAAGGTTACCGTTATGAGGGATGGGGGGGGGGGGGTCCAAGTGTGAGTTCCGTCCAAAGTTTTCAGACGCAAAATGCATCAGACAGGACACTGAGGCAAGTGCGGCAGGTAGGGAGCAGGCCAAGTCCTACTCGTACATGAAGGGGACCACATTAGGACATGCTGTGATTTTTTGATCTCCTTTTCACATGGACCATTGGTCCGTGAAAAAGAATCGCTTGCGTACATTTCCACATTGTTTTAAAATGGTTCACAGTTCTGTCCAGGTTTGCACAATTACTTGGTCCCAACTCGGAAATGTAAAAAAAAAAAAAAAAAAGGAATGACCCCCAAGTGTAATTAATAACATTATATAGCATATATAATTATATACCTGAATTTAAATTTTTATCATATATATTTGTTTTTTAGTAATTTTAGGTAATTTTTTTTAGCCTGGATCCCTGCAAGAGGAATGGTGACCCCCAATTGTCAGTGTATTCGTACATTTCCAGGAGAAATATCCAGAAGAAGCGGTAAAACGTAACGTTATAAGAAAAGAGGCTCCAGAACGGTTATTTCTTGGGGAATACAAGTGTTTACTACACAAGACATGAGAGCCGAGGAGGTTATTAAGATGCATTTCACGATGAACATGCAATGATGATCTGTCCAACTACCATGTTTCCCCGAAAATAAGGCACCCCCTAAAAGTAAGACATAGTGAGACATTTGAAGAAGTCCCAAATATAAGGCACCCCCCGATAGTAAGGCATAGTGTAGTGTGTTTGTATGTAAGTATGCCCGCCGAACAGAACACCAGAGCATGCAGCTGGGATGCTTTTTAGCCCGCCGCCGCTGTCCCCTATCTTCACCGTCCGTTGCAGAGCAGCTGCATGCAGGACATGAAGACAGTCGCCTGCCGCCGATCCCGATGTTCCCTTCCGCGGCCATCACTTGTAAATGTGCAGACATGTCAAGAGGCCCGTCCCCTGCTGCCATCCCCGTTGTCTCCTACTGCCAGATGTATCGGTAGATCTGCAGACAGTCTGCCGTTACCCCTTCTCCTGCCGCCATTATCCTGTCCCTGCTGTGCTGTACGAGTGTGCTGTCTTGAGCTCCCCCTGCTGGCCGAAAAATGCCATACTGTACATTCTGTTCCTACTGTACACGTCTGCTGTGATGAGCTCCCCCTGGTGGCCGGAAGCTGCAATACCATCCCTGATTACAAGTGGTGCAGAAACTTCTGCCGGTGCTACGGTACCGGTAATTAAAGTCTGCAGACAGGTACGTTACTTTACAGCCCTTATTTTATGGCTCTGTGTGTGAGTCAGGCACCCTGTGTGATTCTTAAGGCTGGGTTCTCACAGAGCGTATTTCCAGTGGAAATCTCGCAGTTTGGCCACAGCGATAAACAGCGAGATATCCGCCGGGAAAGCGCTGCTTCAAAACCCACGGCACTCAGCCGCTTGTTTTGAAGCGACCTGGCTGCACGCTTTTCCGTTTCTTTGGCCGGTGAATCCGCACCACAACGCCGGCTTCTCCCAGCTTTGCCGTGACAGAGTCGCTGTCCGATGTGGACGAGATTTCTAAGAAATTTCGTCCACAAAGCTGGCCAATTGAGGGATTAGCGGCCACAGCCGGATTTGCCACGGCAAAATAAGACACCCCCTGAAAATAAGACGTAGCGCATATTTGGGAGCAAAAATTAATATAAGACGCGTCTTATTTTCGGGGGAAACAGGGTAGTCAAAAACTTTATTCAACTGCCCTCCCCCAACGAGCACATGACTCCTAGCAGTGGCGCACCTTCCGAAAGAACAAAGGATTGGGCATGGCGAAGTCCAGCATGCCGCATTCATCCTTCTCAGAAGAGCTGGCACCCCCCGCTGTATGGCAGCCCGGCAGGCAATCATATAATACATGAGCACCTTCAGATAATTGATCCTTGTGCTGAAAATCATAAAACAGCAAAAATAGATATTTTTCTCTCCCCTCCCCCAAGATTGCAAAATGGTTAGCGTTATTCAATTAAACAGAATGAAGAAGTGACACCGCTGTTGTGTAAGCCACAATGCAAAACGTGAGCCGCTCTGCTGAGAACCAGCTGCACACAGCGGGCAATGGGGCTCATCTGCTGCAGCTCCTCTGTCCCGGGGCGCTGCTCTGGCATGAACAAACTGCAGCCAGCACACGTGTTCACCCTGAAAGGGAACCTAAAGCCCCAAGAGCATTGCCAAGTGTCAACATACCACACCTGCACAGACACAGGATGTAGCTCAGGATAAGTAGTGTATGTACACAGTGACTCAACCAGCAGAATAGTGAGTGCAGCTCTGGAGTATAGAATCATAGAATAGTAAAGTTGGAAGGGACCTCCAGGGTCATCGGGTCCAACCCCCTGCTCAGTGTAGGATATACTAAATCATCCCAGACAGATATTTGTCCAGCCATTGTTTGAACACTTCCATTGAAGGAGAACTCACCACCTCCCGTGGTAACCTGTTCCACTCATTCATCACCCTCACTGTCAGAAAGTGTCTTCTAATATCTAATTTGCCTCTCCTCCCTTTCAGTTTCATCCCATTGCTTCTAGTCTTTCCTTGTGCAGATGAGAATAGGGCTGATCCCTCTGCACTGTGACAGCCCTTCAGATATTTGTAGACAGCTATTAAGTCTCCTCTCAGCCTTCGTTTTTGCAAGCTAAACATTCCCAGATCCTTTAACCGTTCCTCATAGGACATGATTTGCAGATCGCTCACCATCTTGGTAACTCTTCTCTGAACTTGCTCCGGTTTATCTATGTCTTTTTTAAAGGGGTTGTCCCGCGCCGAAACGGGTTTTTTTTTTTTTTTTTCAATAGCCCCCCCGTTCGGCGCGAGACAAACCCGATGCAGGGATAAAAAAAAAAAAAAACGGGTAGTACTTACCCGAATCCCCGCGCTCCGGTGACTTCTTACTTACCTTGTGAAGATGGCCGCCGGGATCTTCACCCTCGGTGGACCGCAGGTCTTCTGTGCGGTCCATTGCCGATTCCAGCCTCCTGATTGGCTGGAATCGGCACACGTGACGGGGCGGAGCTACGAGGAGCCGCTCTCTGGCACGAGCGGCCCCATTCAGAAGACAGGACTGCGTAAGCGCGTCTAATCGGGCGATTAGACGCTGAAGATTAGACGGCACCATGGAGAGGAGGACGCTAGCAACGGAACAGGTAAGTGAATAACTTCTGTATGGCTCATAATTAATGCACAATGTACATTACAAAGTGCATTAATATGGCCATACAGAAGTGTATACCCCCACTTGCTTTCGCGGGACAACCCCTTTAAGTGGGGTGCGAAGAACTGGACACAGTATTCCAGATGAGGTCTGACTAAGGAAGAGTAGAGGGAAATAATGACCTCATGTGATCCAGACTCTATGCTTCTCTTAATACATCCCAGAATTGTGTTTGCCTTTTTGGCTGCTGCATCACATTGTTGACTCATGTTCAGTCTATGATCTATTAGTATACCCAAATCTTTTTCACATGTGCTGCTGCTTAACCCAATTCCTCCCATTCTGTATGTGCTTTTTTCATTTTTATTGCCCAGATGTAGGACTTTCTCCTTGGTAAATACCGTTCTGTTAGTCGCCGCCCACTGTTCAAGCTTTTCTAGATCTTTTTGAATACTCTCTCTCTCTTCCCTAGTGTTAGCTATCCCTCCTAGCTTTGTGTCATCGGCAAATTTGATCAGTTTCCCATCAATTCCCTCCTCCAGATCATTTATAAAAATGTTGAACAACACTGGGCCTAGGACAGAGCCTTGTGGTACCCCCACTTGATACATTCTTCTACTTGGATGCGCAGCCATTTATGACCACTCTTTGAGTACGATCACTCAGCTGGTTGTGAATCCAGCTAACAGTTGCCTTGTCAATCCCCTATTTGCTCATTTTTTCAATAAGTATGGTATGAGATACTGCTTGATGGATAATACTGATTTTGGGTTACCAAAGATGTAACCCAAAAATCAGTATTCCACATAGTCACTACTGTTACAGTAACAGCGACTGTCCTGTAGGGGGTGACAAAAATGTTCCATTGTGGAAAACAGCTTCAGTAAGATAACTGTGCGGAGCGCGGGAGATGTATGCTATTTATTATGCTGGAACATACCAGTCCAAGACACAGTGTCTGCAAGAGCCTCCATGTTCAGCTGTGCGGAACAAGACATAATGTGCTGGCAGGTAAATTATGCAAAGGGGAGCAGATATCCTGCCACAAGGCGCTACATTTGGTGCACGAGAAGGATGTAGATTACTGAAAGATGGCATGCAGTTAAAAAGTTCAGAGCAGCAGAGCTGGATTAGTTACCTGGTTGCCATCAGACTTCTTTCCATACCTAGATACCAGGTGTATTGAGTGCTATATACAGTGAGAGTGGAAAGTCAGAAAGGGGGGGGGGGGGGGGAACGACACATGTGAACCCACAAGTTGTAATTACTAATATGTTATAAAGGGCCTTTGCAGAATCACTGAGGCAGATTTCCTAACCCTGGTTAGGACTCGTTCATATATGAATCCATGGGTTAATCTGAGGCAGAGACCCCCCCATTTCTGCCACCGATAGAGCTCCATTACAATGAGACAAATGTCACTGTCCTGTGTCTGGTTTTAAGACAACTGGCTGCAGCAGGAGCCTCCCCCCTGTCTGCAGCAGGAGCCTCCCCCCTGTCTGCAGCAGCACACAAATCACATTACGCTCTACCCCTGCTGATAGCCCCACCTCTCACCCGATCGCCAACTGGAAATGGAACAGATCAGCGGGATACTGACTGCTGCGTTCTCAGCAGGATGTCTACTGTGACCCTGGAAGATGCAGAAAATCCTGCAGACTGAGAAGCAGCTCTATTTACTTTCTTCCTTATTTTCTAGGTTTAGAGTTCCTTTAACTCCTTAAAGGGGTTGTCCAGTTATAAACTACTCTTGTCCTATTAACAGAGCAGGCCATCAATAATAGATTGGCAGGGCTCTGTCACCCAGGAACCCCCCTCCCCAGTCAGTTTACTGGGTCATGCAATGAGCTGATCCCTGCCAAAAAGAGACAGCTCCATTCCAACTGCCAGGCTTGGTATTTCAGGTTAAGTTCCCATTCACTTCAATGCAAGCTGGGCCTGCAATACCATGCCTGGCCACTGCAGTGTGAACAGAGATATCTGCTTCCTGCAAGAATCACCTCAGTGCACAAACACACAGGCCCAAATTACAGCGGATTGGTGGGGGTTCCTGGCAACAGAATCCTGTTAATCTACTATTGATGACCTGTCCTGCGGATAGGCCATCAGTAGTATGAAAACGGTTGTCCCCTTGTAAAGGCCTACGACGAATATATACACATCATAGATCACAGGTGGGGTATGGAGTGG
This sequence comes from Eleutherodactylus coqui, assembly GCF_035609145.1. Classification (NCBI taxonomy): domain Eukaryota; kingdom Metazoa; phylum Chordata; class Amphibia; order Anura; family Eleutherodactylidae; genus Eleutherodactylus; species Eleutherodactylus coqui. The sequence goes on from NC_089841.1 coordinate 51,777,839, forward strand.
GTTGGGAACTAAGCTCGCTCCATTTCCAAGAGGTGCCAGCTGTGTCAAACAGCCGACACCCATCTGCAATGGCCACAATTGGAGACAATTCCGGTCATGAACATTTAACTATTTAGATGCCACATTCAATGCTTACCGTGACATCTAAGCCGTTAGATCAATGGGGGAAGGTAGGGTGTCCCTCTGTTGTCCTATCGGCTTCCCTATGATTGGGTAAAAAAATATATATGTACATATGCGGTAATACCAGAAATGAGGCTTTTTTTTTTGGTCACTCCCATCTCAAAAAAAATAAGAAGTGACCATAAAGTACCCCAAAACGGTACCAATAAAAACTACAGCCCACACCACAAACAACAAGCCCCCACAAAGTTCCATCTACATAAAAATAAAAAATGTTATGGTGTTCACAATTTGGGGACAGAAAGATTATTTTTTTTTAACATAAAACCATTTACTTAATTTTTTTTTACTTTTAAAAACCATCATCGGCGTAAATGTATTGACCCACAAAAAAGAAAATTAATCAGGTTTTCTGAGACATTGAAAAAAAAAAAAGTTAAAGTTATACAGGCTTAGGGCTTATTTAGACGACTGTATATCGACTCTGTTTTCACGCTGAGCCGGTATACGGTGTCCTTGTCTGCAGGGGGGGGGGGGGGGGGGAGGATGGAAGAGCCAGGAGCAGGAACTGAGATCCCGCCCCCTCTCCGCCCCTTGTCACTATTTGCAATAGCAGGGCCGCCGCTTAGCTCCGCCCCGCCTCCCATTGCAAATAGTGGCGAGGGGCGGGGAAGGGGCGGGAGCTCAGTTCTTGCTCCTGGCTCTTCCATCCTCCCCTTCCTGCAGACAAGGACACCGTATATCGGCTCGCGTAAAAACCGAGCCGATATACGGTTGTCTAAATAAGCCCTTAAAAAGGAAGAAAAATGAAATCCTCACCAATACAGCGCTGCGGCACCGGTGCCCGGAAGAAGCTGTGATTGGTCATTGCTATACACTGCGCACGCGACCGCTCCGTCACTCGCGAGCTTCAGTGGCGATTTTTCTATGGCCGCTGAAGCCTGTGAGTGGCTGAGTGATCATGTTCACAATGAACGGCACATGACCGCCCGCCCCTTCTTCACATTCTGTCTGGCAGGCACCGGGGCTGCAGTGCTGGATGAGTGAGCATTCAATTTTTCTTCATTTTAAGCCCATATAGTATATATACACTTTTTTTTATCATGTCCTGGAAAACCCCTTTAAATGGCAGCATTAAAATACAGAAGTCATCCAGAGAAGCGTTACAAGTTCAGGCGCCGTCAAAGAAGAATCTGAATTTGCCATTTCATAGTTTACCTGACTCCATTTCCTATGAAAATAATTATTTAATCAAATGGTATACTCCAGATGTCCTTGACTGTCTGTACTACCTGCCCCCATCACAAGGTGGCAGTGTTGGGGGGGGGGGGTCGTCATCAATTCTGCATATACAACTGAAGCCAAGTACATCAAAATATCATTGGCGTGTCTAACAAACCTTGGCTTGGTTGAGAGGGTCGTTTCTTAGTCTTTGTTTGTTCTTCTGTAATTTACTGGGCATCATCTTTCCCGTTCTGAAGTCAAAACTGCTGAGGTCAACAGAATTCCCCAGGTACCTGGCCAACTGCGGCTTACTTCTGAACTTCTTCCCGCTTGGACTAGAAACAAGAAAATATATAAGTAGGGGTCCTTCGAGACCAGGGGAAAACTTATCAGGAACAAGTCCTACAACTCTATGGAGAAAGTTACAGATAAAACCCCTCGTCGTCCTCATATTAGGACAGAGAGGTATGGAGGGGACAGGGTATATATAGATTACATGTGGGGAGGCATCAGGATATTAGGGCAGAGATGTATGGAGGGGACAGGGTATATATAGATTATATGTGGGGAGGTATCAGGATATTAGGGCAGAGATGTATGGAGGGGGCAGGGTATATAGGAGGTTACATGTGGGAGGTATCAGGATATTAGGTCAGAGATGTATGGAGGGGACAGGGTATATAGATTACATGTGAGGAGGTATCAGGATATTAGGGCAGAGATGTATGGAGGGGACAGGGTATATATAGATTACATGTGGGGAGGTATCAGGATATTAGGGCAGAGATGTATGGAGGAGGCAGGGTATATATAGATTACATGTGAGGAGGTATCAGGATATTAGGGCAGAGATGTATGGAGGAGGCAGGGTATATATAGATTACATGTAGGGAGGTATCAGGATATTAGGTCAGAGATGTATGGAGGGGACAGGGTATATATAGATTACATGTGGGGAGGCATCAGGATATTAGGGCAGAGATGTATGGAGGGGGCAGGTTGTATATAGGAGGTATCAGGATATTAGGGCAGAGATGTATGGAGGAGGCAGGGTATATATAGATTACATGTGGGAGGTATCAGGAGATTAGGTCAGAGAGGTATGGAGGGGACAGGTTGTATATAGGAGGTTACATGTGGGAGGTATCAGGATATTAGGACAGAGATGTATGGAGGGGACAGGTTGTATATAGGAGGTAACATGTGGGAGGTATCAGAATATTAGGTCAGAGATGTATGGAGGGGACACGTTGTAACCTCCTATATACATGTAGGAGGTATTAGGATATTAGGTCAGAGATGTATGAAGGAGGCAGGGTATATATAGATTACATGTGGGAGGTATCGGGATATTAGGGCAGAGATGTATGGAGGGGGCAGGGTATATATAGATTACATGTGGGAGGTATCGGGATATTAGGGCAGAGATGTATGAGGGGGCAGGGTATATATAGATTACATGTGGGGAGGTATCAGGATATTAGGTCAGAGAGGTATGGAGGAGGCAGGGTATATATAGATTACATGTGGGGAGGTATCAGGATATTAGGTCAGAGAGGTATGGAGGGGACAGGTTGTATATAGGAGGTATCAGGATATTAGGGCAGAGATGTATGGAGGGGGCAGGGTATATATAGATTGCATGTAGGAGGTATCAGGATATTAGGGCAGAGATGTGTGGAGGGACAGGTTGTATATAAGAGATTACATGTGGGAGGTATCAGGATATTAGGTCAGAGATGTATAGGGGGGACAGGGTATACATAGATTACATGTGGGGTGGTATCAGGATATTAGGGCAGAGATGTATGGGGGGGGGCAGGGTATACATAGATTACATGGGGGGGTATCAGGATATTAGGGCAGAGATGTATGGGGGGCAGGGTACACATAGATTACATGTGGGGTGGTATCAGGATATTAGGGCAGAGATGTATGGGGGGGGCAGGGTATACATAGATTACATGGGGGGGTATCAGGATATTAGGGCAGAGATGTATGGGGGGGGCAGGGTATACATAGATTACATGGGGGGGAAATCAGGATATTAGGGCAGAGATGTATGGGGGGGCAGGGTATATATAGATTACATGGGGGGGTATCAGGATATTAGGGCAGAGATGTATGGAGGAGGCAGGGTATATATAGATTACATGTGGGGAGGCATCAGGATATTAGGGCAGAGATGTATGGAGGGGGCAGGGTATATATAGATTACATGTGGGGAGGTATCAGGATATTAGGGCAGAGTTGCATAGAGAGGCGATCATCTGCCTGGAGGAGGGCAGGAGGTGACCATACATCTACGAAAGTCAGACAAATCTACTGCAATAAAGTTTGGGCCAACTCTCCCGTCGTGTACGAGGCCTCAGACCGGCACCTTCTGGAGACCTCAGCAAGGGCAGGAGTACGGGAAATAAAGTGGATGTACATCCTGGTGCGGCAATCAGCCAGATATCTCAGACAGCAAACTGTGCGGACCATCCGCAGTACAGAAGAGACAGACTGACAGGTACGGCGGACGCCGGCCGGGGACAGGGCTGACTTTATAACTTTTCCACAGCATAGGTGATGTGTGATTGGTTGGGGTTTAGGCGCTGAGAATGGGGGTCCCGTGTCCCCTCCTCTTCCTCACTGCAGTGAGGAGACTGAATGGAGTGCTGGCCAGAGAAGCGCACTGCCACCCTATTCATCTTCAATGCGAACCCCTCTTGGGCAGAACAGGCGGATGAGAACGATCGCTTGTGTTCCTTTTGTAGACTACGGTCGTGGGATATTGGCCAAATCAGCCCTTTCAGGCAACCATTCTCTGACATGTGGCCACCTTAGGCAAGTTAGTCCCCCTAGGCAAGGAGGGCCCGCCCCATACAGGTTTTTAGCCAATGATATTACACGATAACAACCCTATGTATCATGTAATTCACATGTGTCAAACACAAGGCCCGCGGGCCGAATCCGGCCCGCTGCCTTGTGTTATGTGGCCCGCGGCGTGCCGACGGCCGCTCACCACTGTAGTGATTACCAGCTGGGGTGCCGCAGCTCCCCGCTGGTAATCACACTGACAGCGCTGATCCCTTCTCCCCTGAGTCCCTTGCTCTTCAGTTCCGCAGGAGAGGACTCAGGGAGGAAGCGTGCCGTGCTGCTCACTGATGTCAGTGCACACCCGGACGCATATGAACTTTTTCCACAAGACTTCTGCACTTGTCAGCAATTCCAGCAATCTGATTGGGGAATCAGCCAACCCAGAGAACCAAACAACCAATCAGGTTGCTGGAATTGCTCAATAGTGCAGAAGTCTTGTGGGAAAAGGTCATATGCTACCCGGGCTCAGCACGATCCGAGGAGGAGGTAAGCATATGGCTGGGGAAGGGGGAAGTTAATATTGCTGCTGGGGGGTGAGGGTTAATATTGTTGTTGCTGGGAGAAGGTTAATAATGCTGATTGCTGCCGGGGCTGAGGGAGTTAATATTGCTGGTGTGTTGGGGGGGTTAAATTGTTGCTGGCAGGGGGTTAATATTGCTGCGGGGGTCGGGTGGGGTGGTAACATTGCTGGTGGGGGTTAATATTGCTGCTGGGAGGGGGTTAATATTTTTGCTGGCAGGGGGTTAATATTGCTGCCGGGTTGGGAAGGGGAGGAGGGGGGGGGGGGTGTTAATATTGCTGCTGGGTGGGTGGGGGTTAATACTGTTGCTGGGAGGGGGTTAATATTGGTGCAGGGGGGAGGGGTTAATATTGCTGGTGGGGGTTAATGTTGCTGTGTGGGGGGGTTAATATTGTTGCTGGGAGTGGGTAATATTGCTGCTGGGAGGGGGTAATATTACTGTAGGGGTCGCTATTACTACTGGGGCCACTGTGGGGATCGCTATTACTAACTGGTCTACTGTGGGGGTCAATATTTTTACTAGAGCAACTATGAGAGTCACTATTATTACTGCGACCACTATAGGGGTCACTATTTTTACTGAGGCCACTATCAGAGTCACTATTACTACTGCGACCACTATGGGGGTCACTATTAGGGCTCGTTCACACGGGCGTAATTGCATTTCGGTCGCACAAATACGCTACGTATTTGCGCAATCGAAAATCGCTGATGCCTGCGTATTTGGGTACGCAGAAAAGAAGGCAGATGGGCCCCTGAGATGGTGCGCAAATATGCATTGAATACATAGGCTTCCTGCGCATTCACCACGTATTTGCGCGGCCCATTCACTTCAATGGCCTATCGGGGTGCGTAGTTTGAAACAATATAGGTCATGCTGTGTGAGAATATACATCATGTGAATGAAATCATTGACATCAATGGCTTCTGTTCTCTGCATATTATGTACGCAAATACGCTGGTGTGAACGAGCCCTTACTGTACTGTCTTACAATCGGCCCTTTGAAGTTCACCAAAAACCTGATGTGGCCCCCGGTGAAAATGAGTTTGACACCCCTGATGTAATTGGTTAATTACGTCCAAATGACTCAGAGGAGCAACTCGTTACCGTATAGTAGTGCTCTACCTTGCATCAGTTTGACATGAACCACACATGTTTCCAGCCAGTGTGCCAACATTGACTGTTGCCATTTGCTGACAGCAAGCAGTGATCTTGAAAACGGTAAGGAACTAAAGACACAACATACATAATTTAGAAAATCCCTTTCAGTCCACTCCTAGAGATGCAGTATGGCGATCTATCCATATCAAGGGCAGACTATAGACGACGCGGTGGAGATGGCGGTATGTTTTTACGTGCAGCAGCCTCATTAGTCCCATCGCCGATGCACATATCAACAGCCGCAGCCTTTATTATGCAGCAACCGCTCCACAACCTATACAAACGTGCCGTTAATGAAAGGCGTGGAGTCCGTTGAAGAAATTGTCCGCTGTCGTTATCCGGAGGTCACAGCAGCATTCTTTAATTCTCATAGAATGAATGGGGTCATTCATCCCTCAGTAGCCACAGCACGGCCGGACAATGGAGCGAGCGGCGAGATACACGACCCCCTCCCCATGAGCGCAGGCCGGGGCTCTGCATAGACTGCAGCAAACTGTAAAGTTACATGTACAACTAAATGAAAGACAATGGGGCACAGAGGAAAGAAGGGCGGCACCAAAAGGACCCCCCACCAAGCCGAAATGGACCAGAGACTTGAATCTATTGTAATAGGACATCCAGCCATGAGAAAAGGACACGCCACGATACACCCCGAAGGCCGAGGTCAGGAGGCAGGCATTCTATGGTGTGTGGGGGGTCCTAAATCTCAAGACCCCGACCTTCACTCACTGCTTATCCATTATATCATTGCGGCAGTGGCCATATGACCCGTTAGAAGATCAGAGGGGCCGTTTGCCGCTTCCAGGGTCTATAAAAAGGAAGTGTAGTTGGCGCGACCCATGAAAAAAGGAGTATGGTTGGCACAAATCTCAGACCTGGAACCATCACCAATCTGATCCTCAAACCTACACTGGTTTTAAAGAGGCAGTACTGCTCCTCTGCCCTACCCAATCTAATATCAGTCATGGAGGGGTGTTTCTGCAAGGGACAGATGCCAAGGCAACTGTTTAAATGCCCAGCAAGTGTTGTAGGACGCATCCACAATGCTTCCCGAGAGTTGGACGGTTGAATTAGCCAAGGTCTCGCCCGCTGTGCCCAATGTCAGATCAGCCAGATAAGAGTGGCTGCACAACCCATTGAATTCAGTGATGGTCTCATCCTTCCCTCTCTTCAGGTCATTGACTAGCACCATTGTTGAAGGGGGTGTCCAGTCGTAAACGATTGATGGCTTGTCCTCACGACTGGTCATCAATAGTAGATCAGTAGGGGTCCTCCACTTAGAAACCCTGCGGATTGCTTCTCTACTGGTGCTCTTGTACACAGAGCTACTTTCTACAGGAAGCAGATGGCTCTGTTCCCACTGCAGTGGCCAGGCCTGGTATTAAATGCATTGAACCAAATGGAAATTTTGCCTGCAATGTCTGGCTTGGCCACTGATGTGGGACTGGAGCGGCCCGCTTCCTACATAAATCTGCTCAGTGCATAAGTGCAGCAGCCCTGCAAACAACGAGGGTGCTGGGCAGTAGACCTGACATGAATTGGCCAGTGCTGCTCACATGGCAGTCAGAGAAGTGGTGTACCAATCTTGGTTTGTCCGGGAACAGTGGGTCACTTTAAAGGATAAGAGCTACAAACTTTGCACTTTTTTCTTTAAATGAATCCGCCTTTAAAATGAAGGGTTTTTTTGCATTGCACTGCAGATTGGAGGACTGAAATCTTAGCAAATTCTATCACAGTAAACTGACAGCAATTCTCCAAACCTGATCCCTGCATTCAGTTGCCCCGGAATGATAGAGGAGATCAGGACAGAGAGCAGAGAAAGCTACTATTACAGAGGTCTATAATTCATTCTGGGTAAATTTTAAGCTGTTTGCAATGAGGGGGATACAGACCAGCACTACTCAGAGGATGGAGAGATAGCTGTCTAGTAGTGAGTGGGCACTGTTATGCTACACAGTCTAAGGCCCCCTGCACACGAGTGGAAATTCTGCGACGGGTTTTCCCGCAGAATTTCCGCCCCAGGACGCCTGCATAGGATTGCATTTCAAAACACAATCCTATGCAGACGGCCACGATTTGTGCTCTATTTGTGCTCTATTTGTGCTCTATTTCTGTGCGGGTCTCGCAGAGGCCCGCACAAAAAGATCTCTCCCGACGCCCCGGCTCCGCTCTGCGCATGCATCGGCTGGCCGGCACATCAAAGAGCCAGAGCCGCGGGAGAGGTGAGTGCCACACTGGTCCCTGAAGGGGCTCGGGTTGGGTCCCGCTGCGAGAATTCTCGCAGCGGGATCTGACCCGGCCGTCTGCAGGCGGCCTAAGAAGCAGAAGAGGGAACTGTGCTTGTACACTGTCCATGAGAGAGACCAGATCATCAGTGCTGGAAGCAACACCCAAGCAGAAACTTGAATGCTTTCTAAATGTATGGGAAGAAAAATAAAATGCCAAAAAAAAAAAAAAAACCTCAGTGCATCATTTTTTTCCTGCATGGATCTGTAAGATATGTGTATTGATTTTTCATGCACAAAAAGGTTTCTATAGACTCTAATGTAGGTCACTGGCCATATTTACTATGCGATTTCTGATGATTTTTTAATATAAATTTAAAGAAAAATTTGGGACTTTTCTCAATTTTGAAAAGTGACCAAAAAAAATAAAACTTTTTGCAGAAAACTGGAACAAATAAATTTTATCAGGCTGCAACGTCACCATCTGAACTCCTGGCATCAATGTTTACATTCTGGGCGCCATGATGTCAGGATTCCGGTATGGTGCTGTTGTGGCTCTGATTGGCTGCAGTGGTCACCAGACTTCCGCTGGGTCATACACCCAGAAACTAGCACTGGGGCTATGGGAGCCACTCAGCTGTGTCCCAGGAGAGCGAGGAGAAGGGAGTATGCTCTTATTTTTTTATTTTACAACGGGCCCAGCTTCTAGAAAGGTTTTGGTGGAAATGATAACACTCTTAAAGGGGTTGTCTCGCGGCAGCAAGTGGGGTTATACACTTCTGTATGGCCATATTAAGCACTTTGTAATATACATCGTGCATTAAATATGAGCCATACAGAGGTTATTCACTTACCTGCTCCGTTGCTGGCGTCCCCGTCTCCATGGCTCCATCTAATTCCGATGTCTTCTGGCGTTTTTAGACGCGCTTGCGCAGTCCGTGCTTCTGCCTGGTGAATGGGGCCGCTCGTGCCAGAGAGCTGGTCACCGCGTCGTCATCGTAGCTCCGCCCCGTCACGTGTGCCGATTCCAGCCAATCAGGAGGCTGGAATCGGCAATGGACCGCACAGAGTCCATGGTGCACCATGGGAGAAGACCCGCGGTGCACCATGGAAGAAAACCGCGGTGCATCCCTGGGAAAGGACCGGCGGCCATCTTTGGGAGAAGATTTTTATAACTTCATATTTCATCACATCGGTGAGTAGCAAGCGGTTTAAAAACCGCTTTAAATTGCTATTTTATGCCGGGGGGGGGGGGGGGGGGGGTGACAGGGGAAATGGGCTAATTTAAAATTTTGATGTTTGCCTCGGGACAACCCCTTTAACTTTGATTACTGATACAGGGTGTCAGATTTCGAGCAGTGAGAGAACCCATCAGCAACAGTTCAGTTCCCCTGCAGCACCCCCACAGGAGAAGTTAAAGGGGTTCTGACATGAATAATGTTTTTATGCTTTAGCAGCCATTGTTCCCTGGTGTGCCTAATGGACACAGGGAACCCACGGTTTAATGGCTGCTAAAGCATAAAAAGAAAACACTTACCTTGTCTTCTGTTGTTGTTGACATCGGGGGGGGGGGGTCATCTCCCGGCAGGCGCTGCTCCTCCTCTTCTACCTCCAGCAGCCGCGCCGCTCCGGGATCGCGCGCATGCGCAGTGGAGAGGTGCCCTCTGACAGGAGTCAGGACGGGCCGCGTCTCCACTGCGCATGCGCAGCACTCCAGAGTTCAGCCGGACGGACGGGCCGCCCACAGCAAGCACTGCTTGTGACGTGCTTGCTGTGAGCGGTCCGTCCGTTGACCTCGGAAGTGCCTGACGGACGGACCAGAGCAGGAAGCGGTCTTTTTGACCGCTCCTGCTCTGCTTTAAAGGCACAGAAGATGATGCCGGCTGGAGGGGACATGCCTGGCGATCGGGCCAGGCCAGGCAAGGTGAGTACAATTTTTTTTTTTTCATGTCAGAACCCCTTTAAATGTAACAGTTCTTTATGCACAGCCTGGCCCATACAAAGACAGACAGTAGCTACCCCCCACTTTGGCTAATGGATGAGGGTCCTGAGGAGGAGACCTTTGCTTCTATTAATGCTGGACCCTCATTATAGTAATGGTTTACTTTGTCTCCATGACCCTTTCTGATCCTGTATACAGGAAAAGAAAAGGACTGCCAACTGGTGTTCCCTCTATGTCACGACAACTAGCTGCTGTATAGCGGGAGGACCCAATCAAAAACCCAGCATGCAGTTCCATCTCAGGCAGATCTGTAAATGATGGGAGTTGGGGTGATTAGATGAACGGTCTTGTCACCTGAGGCCATAAAAGTGGTTTCCCCCTTGGCCTATAAGAGGCTCTCGGAGGCTCCTTGTGTGTAGTGACCTCTTCTTCCACTTGTGTAGAGCTTGTTGGCCACTAGACGCCTCTACGACGCAGAGAAGAGATTTCACCCCGTTACCGGAGTCTGAGAGGGGGGGCATTATTGGGATGTGCGAAGCTGGATGGTCGTATCGATTAATTGTCCCTCACCGGGGCCATCCTGATCAAACTGTTGGGAGGTGTGGGGACCAGTGGATATGAGGGCACACAAGGTGACCGGGCTCAGGACCCCCTACAGACCACCAGTAGAGAGGACCGGCTGACCAGACTGTGAGGAAGTGTTGGGACCAGTGGATGTGGGAGGACACACAAGGTGACCGGGCTCAGGACGCCCCCTACAGACCACCAGTAGAGAGGACCGTCTGACCAGACTGTGAGGAAGTGTTGGGACCAGTGGATGTGGGAGGACACACAAGGTGACCGGGCTCAGGACGCCCCCTACAGACCACCAGTAGAGAGGACCGTCTGACCAGACTGTTAGGAGGTGTTGGAACGAGTGGATGTGGGAGGGCACACAAGGCGGACGGGCTCAGGACCCCCGATAGACCACAAGTAGAGAGGATCATCTGATCGTCTGATAAGCACAAGCAGCTCCAAGGGTTTCGCTGTCCGGTACTAGGGGTCAGTTTTCTGCAATAAATGATGCTTTTACTCTGATATTGTAATCACTCATAACGTTACAACCAGAAAGTTTATTTTTGATCTGACAACTTCTAAAGGGTAGGGATTGGTTTCAGGGTTTTGTTTTTTTTAAAAAAACACCTTAAAAGGGGGTGTGCAAGAATATAAGACTGTCCCCCATGTACAGGATATAGGTATTACTTTATGATCTGTGGCGGTCCAATTCCCGCTCGTGCATACAGCCTTAGGCCTCATGTCCACGGGGAAAATAAGAATTAAAATCCGCAGCGGATTTTAACTCTTCTCCCGTGCGCGGATCCGCACCCCATAGGGATGCATTGACCACCCGCGGGGTAGATAAATACCCGCGGATCGTCAATAAAAGTGATTTTTAAAAAAATGGAGCATGAAAAAATCTGGACCATGCTCCATTTTCATGCGGGTCTCCCGCGGGGACGGCTCCCGCAGGCTTCTATTGAAGCCTATGGAAGCCGTCCGGATCCGCGGGAGACAAAATTCGGAATTTACTCACACGCTCCGTTTCTTCTCTTCGCGGCGGCGCCATCTTCTCTCCGTCGTGGCCGGATCTTTTTTCTTCGGGACGGCGCATGCGCGGGGCACGTCACCGACGTCATCATGCACATCCGCCGAGCCGAAGAAAGAAGATCCGGCCGCGACGAGAGAAGATGACGCCGCAGCGAAGAGAAGAAACAGAGCGGATGGGAGGTGAGTTTATTCTGATTTATTCTTATTTTCAGCCCTCATGTCCGCGGGGCAGGAGGGACCCGCTGCAGATTCTACATGGAGAATCCGTAGCGGGCCTGATTTTCCCCGTGGACATGAGGCCTTAGGCCTCACATCCACAGGTGGGTCGGATTCCACATGCGGGGGCCCGCAGCGGAATCAGACTCTGCCCGCAGCCGAGGACCCTGCGAACCTGTCCGGGTCTTTACTGTGGAGGTGTGTGGAGAGTTTTTTTTTTTTTTTAATTCCTGCTTTCCCGCAGAATCAATTGCGGACGGACCACGGGAACTGCACTGGAATAATGCATGCTGGGATTAGATTTCCGCAAATCAAATCCACATGCTTTAATTCAGTTGCGGACGCCCACATTTCCCTATGGGCGACTAACTGCAGATCGTCCGCATGGGTGCCCTGCGCGGATTCCGCACTTCAAATCCGCCCGTGGACATTAGGCCTTACTGTACTTTGTGCGCACGGAAAAAAAAATTAAAAACATGCTCCCACGCCACCTTCCATTGAAATGGGCAATTAAATTAATTAGTTCAATAGGAGCTATTTTTAGTACAAATGCGCAGGCGAATACGGAGGATACATTGTTTTGGCGCAAAAGAAAAGTGTGCAAAATATGCAGATATGAACGAAGCTGCTGAAATCAATGGGTTCTCTTCACGGTGCGCAGAATGCAGCGTAGATACATGTGCGACAGTCCTAAGACTTCAGGCAGCGGCCACGCAGGACCGGTTTTGGTGACTCGGCTATGGAGATCTACGGTAAGGAGGGTTGGCAGGAGATGAGTCACCGCCGGAAGCAATCACCTCGACGTGACACCCGTCATGCCTACACGTCTTGGGAATGACTACACGGCTACAAGGTTTCCTCACGCACCGCCCTGAAGAGCTCAGCTGTTAACCCCTTGTTGCCCGGCTCAGGCCCTAGTAATTACATTTTTTTAAGCCACATTAACAAGTAAGGGAGCGTTCGCACGGCATTGTTGTACCCGCTGCGAGACTCCTCTCGGGGAAAAACAGCGCTGTGATGGAATGGAAACAAACGGCGCCATTCACTTCTAAGGGCTCACTTGCAGAGGCGTATGTGTCTTACGTATTTTTCACGAGCGTGTGTGTTAAATCCCCATTGCCTAGATTGGTGCGTATTCCGCACCAATACAAGACATGCTGCGTCTGACAGCCCAGGTGTGAGTGGCCCAACAGAAATCAACAGGCTTTTAGCGCCACGTATTAAGGTGCGTGAAAAGCATGCGTGTAATACACAGGCGACATACACCGTGTGAGCTTTAGTAAATACGATACAAAACCTCTCATACACCTGTCAATAGAAAAATAAGTTATGGCTCTTAGAACGCGGTGAGGGGGGAAAAAAGTGAAAAACCGGAAATCCAAAAAATGGCAAGTATTTAAATAGTGATAAATATTTACAGTTTTTTGCGCCTTTTATGTTGGATCACTTTTAGGGCTCACCCTGACGTAAGCGGTTTCGGTCCATGTGACATACAGCATATTCGCTGTTCATTTTTGGCTTTGTTGCTTTTTTTGCGCATGAAACACGTGTTTCATGCGCAAAAAAAAAAAATAAAATCGCACAAGGAGGACTGAAGGATTTCTCCCGCCTTCTTGCAAAAACACAGAGTGAATAGTGAATACGCATCTATCATGTATTTGTAACGCTACCATAGACTTGTAGGGGAACTTTGGTCCGTTAAACCAACAATAGGACACGCTGCGATTTTTCCCATGCGTGTAACAGACATGTAGGAGTCCCGCAATGCTAATCAATAGGGGCTCAGTGTGACAATACACTCGGGTGAGTGAGCCCTTACTCAAAAGGACTGTTTATGTATCTTTGTGTGTCCCACCAGCGGACCTTTACTTCCAGAGCATGGTTAGTAAATGGTTAAAATTATAATCACACTGTACCCGTGGGGGTGTTTTCTTCTATCTGAGCACTTTCAAGTGGCGCTCAATAGTAACAGCGGCATCCAAGTGGTTGAAGGCCTGAGAACAGAGTTTTCTCCGATCCTGGCCGTGACTGCCTTCCTACAGGTGATGGTACAGGTGCCACATTCGTACCCATGTCATCACTATGCCATACATGTACACCGCTGGTCCCTGAATGCCTGCCGCCTAACGCCAAGGGGTTATTGGCCACTCCAGTGATTTCCACTCCAAGGGTTATCTTGGTTAGTTATTTCTCTCTTTCTGAAGCTCTCGGACTCTTTTTTCTTAGTCGGTCATGTAATCTCCGTTCTGACCGGATCAGATCTACTTGGGTTCTGAATCATTTTCTAGTCAGAGTCTCAGTTTGTGTGATGCGGTTACATGGATCTACCACATAACTTGCCTAGAGGAGGACACAGACACTGCTGTCACAGTGTTATAATAGAGGAGATCACAGCTCATCCTCCTGACTGTAGCCTATTTAGGGGACCATAGGGGGTAATGATAATTAAACTGGATGGTGCCTGATAAGTATCAGACAAGGACTGCAATGTAGGGCAGTGGCTGGAATATACAGAGAAGACCTCCAGAGTGTGACAGAAAATCAGGTGAGGTGGCAGGGATGATAAAATGTTTTTGCTGGTGTGGCCCTTTAAATGAAACATGTACCAATGTCAGTTGGAGGCAGCATAAGGCAGCGTACAAAGCATCGCACAAGATATCAAACCTTCATACACGTAAATAAAGGAGCAAATTCTGGATCAGTCAGCACGACAAACAAGCCATCTCCTGAGCCGCCGAGTAATAATTATGTTTTGACGAGTAGAAGCGGTTAATTGACTCCATGGAGGATTCCCTGCCGCTCCATTCAGTCTGATCACCCCGAGTCAGCAGTGATCAGACCTGCAGTCACAATATGAACACAGGGTTGGGCCCGTCTTACGCTGATTGCTCGATGCGTTCTTCCAAAAAAACATCACTTTTTCACTGTATTTATTGTTCTGCTGCCTGAGATAAGTTTAAAATTAACCCCTTGTGGGCACAGACTTTGTTTCCTTGCCAAAAAAAAAATAATAATAATCAGAACTTTTTTATTTTTCATCAATGTAGCTGTCTGGGGGCTTGTTTTTTTTTTTTTGCAGACAGGTTGCTGGTGTCCGTTCCACAACACACAATGGAGGGAAGTCGCGCTGGATTGCTGGGTCAGAGGATGGGGGAATACTGAGGGTTTTGTCATTTTAAGCCCTGTGTGCCGGAGATTAAAAAAAAAAAAAAGGTATTGTAACAGGCAACCCTTTTCAGTGATAACGGTCCTTTGTGGGAAAACCCCTTGGAGTAAACAATTAAAAACTTACTGTAAGCACATTTAGTGCTCTTAGAAATAACTTCATGTATGGATCACCCCTTTCATAAACACATTGTAAAAAACACCTAGAAACTAATTAATACAATTGAGAACCTCACTATTAGAAGAGGAGAGAAAGAAAAAAAAAAAAAAAAAAAATCAGAAGTAGAGGAGCAAGAGACACCGATCACAAACTAAAATGTTTCTACACAAATGCTCAGAGCATGGGAAACAAACCAGGAAAATTGTAGCTCCTAACACAGGAAGAGAAATATGATGTCATGGGCATCACGGAAACTTGGTGGAATGATACACAGGATTGGAATACAAGACTTGAAGGATACAACTTATTTATAGGAAAAAGCCCTAAAACAAAGGGGAGGAGGTATTGCGTTGTATGTTAGGAAAACCTTCATCTCCACAGAGAGTCCAGCTTCAGAGCATAGGAGTTCTGTAGACACTGAGTAAGAATACAAAGAGAGAACAACAGAAAGGACACCATTGTAGGCATTTACTATAGGCCGCCTGGACAAGCAGAAGATATGGATGAACTCATTCTACATCCGATGGCCAAGCTCTCAAAAACGCATGACATAGTGATCATGGGAGATTTTACCTATCCAGACATTTGTTGGGAATCTCTCTGGTAAAAGTGATGGATCCAACAAATTCTTATCTGCTCTTGCTGACAACTTTATCTCCAAAAGGTAGAAGAGAAAACAAGGGGATCTGCTATCTTGGACCTAATTCTTGCCAACATGGTGGTAGTGGTTGAGGGAGTAAGGGTGGCTGGGACCTTAGGAGGCAGCAATCATGCTATCCTTCAATTTTGGATAACAAGAGGAGGAAGACCTAAGAAAACTCAGACCTCAAGGCTGGATTTCAGAAAGGCAGATTTTAATGAACTCAGAAAGAGAATAAGAAGAATCCAATGGCTGGATGTTCTTAAGGACAGAAATGTCCAAGAAGGTTGGGAAATATTGCGAAATGAGATTCTCAAAGTACAATCATTAACAATCCGTAAAAGAATGAAGAATGGGAAGTATTTAAAGAGACTAAGATGGATGAATAACACACATACTAAAAAGAAAGAAAAATATGTTTATCAAATGGAAAGGGGGGGGGGAAATCTCTAAGGCCTCCCCCACACAGGCATCTGAGAAGCACTGCATTTTTCAACGCCATCTTTCTTCTTCTCACGTAGTGTAGCTAAGGCCTCCTTCCCACGAACGGATTTACGCCGCGTAATTCGCGGCGAAAATCCGCTGCGTTGCCCGCTGCTATTAGGTTCTATTGAACCTAATAGCTCAATGCTCACGGTGCGGAATTCCGCACCGTGAAATCTCCCGTCCTCACCCGTGGCATGCTCTATTTGCCGCGGGTGTACGTGCTGACGGCTTCCATTGCAGTCAATGGAAGCCGTCCGTTCACGCTATCTCCCGCTGTAACACAGCGGAAGATAGCGTGAAAACGCTTTCCCGCCTACCGCCGCCGCGTCATATGACGCGGCCGGCGCGTCACGTGACACGGCCGGCCGCGTCATGTGACGCGGTGGGCGTGTCACATGACGCAGCGGCGGTGGGCGGGGAAGCGTCTTCACGCTATCTTCCGTTAGTAAGTATGGGGTCTCTGGGGGGCGCCGTGATGGGCTTCGCCGCGGAATATTCCGCGGCGGAGCCCGTCATGCTCGTGTGAAGCCGGCCTAAGGCGTTTAGCGCTGCCAAAAACGTGGTACCAAGTTGTGCCGTCTTTTCAGCAGCACTGAAGATGCTGCCCATTCATTTCAATGGGCGACACACAAGAGTTTAAAAACACTGAAATGCCCAAAAATAGAACATGCACCGCTCGAAAATGAAGCATCTGACAGCGGCTATGTGAGCGGTCCCAATGAAAACAATGGGAGCGTTACGCCACAATTATGGCGGTGCTAAAAGCGCCGTGCTTATCGCAGTAAAAAGCGTCTGTGTGAGGGGGGGCCTTAAGAAGAATATAATGCCGTCTGCAGAAAATAAGGCAAGTGTCAGAAAAGCTAAAGCGGATCATGAATTGAGGCTTGTAACAGAGGCCAAAAGCAAGAACATAAGATTTTAGGAGTTTGTCAAAAGTAAAAGGAAAGACAAAGTCGCTATGGGATGAATTGGTTAAATATGATGTTCAGGAGGACCAAACTTCTAAATTCCTGTTTTGTATCTGTTTTCTCCCAGAAAGTAGATGTAACATCAACTGATCTTTTATTAGATCATCTATAAGCAGAGAGATGGTGAGGGAACACTTAGCTGATTCACATGAATTAAAGTCTCCAGATCCAGATGAATGACATCCTAGGATACTAAAGGATCCCTTCCAATGAAAACGGATTAAAAAATCCCTGCGCTCGATTAGTCAACTTTTTCATTTTTAATCATTTTTCATTGGAAATGATACGTTTTACATATGCTAGCTGTTGATCAGCAAGCATACATCTCTCAGCAGCCCTCCTGAAAGATCAGGATACAGACGGGTTTAGAGGATTTCCACCAATACAAAGCGGACCAGGACTCCAAGGTGCTAGTGGGGTGTTCCTAACCAGGAACCCTACTAGGAAATGGGTAAGTCCCCCCATATTAGGTCCTGCACATTTATATGTGAATAGCACAAGATTTAAGTTATTACAAGACGCTGTCCAAACTATTTTATTTACAATACTAAAGGAAGCAGCGGAGGTGATTGCTGAACCGCTCGCCAGAATCTGGAGAACAGGAAAAGTCCCTCTAGCTTGGATACAAGATGTGATACAGGTGGGCATGGAGGCTCTAATACCCTGTTGTACCGCCTGTAGCTTGGATACAAGATGTGATACGGGCAGGCATAGAGGCTCTAGTACCCTGTTGTACCGCCTGAAGCTTGGATACAAGATGTGCTACGGGTGGGTGTGGAGGCTCTAGTACCCTGTTGTACGGCCTCTAGCTTGGATACAAGATGTGATACAGGTGGGCACGGAAGCTCAAGTATCCTGTTCCTCTTCTAGCTTGAACACAAGATGTGATACAAGTTTGCATGGAGGCTCCAGTATCCTGTTGTACCACCTCTAGCTTGGATACAAGATGTGATACGTGTGATCTGCCTGAGATGTAACTGCATGCCGAGTTGTGCAGCAAAATAACCTCTTCTAAGCACTTCACATTTCTTTGACAGAGTAGAACGCACAACCAGTATAGATGAGCGAGTATACTCGGTAAAGGCAATTACTCGAGCGAGCATTGCATTTAGCGAGTATCTCCCCCACTCGAGACTGCAGGTTCGGGTGCCGGCGGCAGGCAGGGAGCTGCAGGGGAGAGCGGGGAGGAACGCAGGGGAGATCTCTCTCTCCCTCTCCCCCCCCCCCCCCCCCCCCCGCTCCCTCCTGCTGACAGCCGCTACTCACCGCTCCCCCGCGCCGGCACCCGAGCCTGCAGTCTCGAGCGGGCATGTACTTAATAAAAGCAATGCTCGCTCGAGCAATTGCCTTTACCGAGTATACTCGCTCATCTCTAACAACCAGTAATTCCTGATATGTAACGTATGAAAGCTGTGTCCTGATTGGTCAGTGATCAAAACCCATATACTGATCAGGAGGAAGGCATCAGCAGAAACACTGGGGCTTCTGCACAGACTGGAGGCGGTTGTGGACCAGGAACTCCACTTGTAATGTCACCGGGGTAGAGCTCTTACAGAGAGTGACAAGTAGTAGAAGGACTACACCCCACTATAAAGCCACCCTCTAATCAAGACAGGCCTGGTGACTCACCCGCTCTGTCACGCTATATAACACTGGCATATACCCACCAGCTGCCCGTCATTGTTTACCAGCCAATACGGGCAAATGGGCACTTAACAGGGCAGCGTACTGCCTTCCTTGGGCTACATGGATATCGGTGTCTGTATTAAAGGGGTTTTACCAAGATTGACCTATCCACAGGAAAAGTGCTAAAAGTCTGATCAGTGGGGGTCTTGGTGGGGATACCCCCACCAACAGGGGTCTTGTGTCCCCCTCTCCTCCTCACTGTGGGCTCACAGCGCCCATCTGTAGTGACATGGCGATTGAACAGAGTGCTTGGCTATCTCCGGTAGCCCAAAACAAATGGAGTGGCACCGTGCATGTAGCAAACCCACAGTGAGGAGGACATGGGATGATCGTTCTCAGGATCAGTAGGGGTCCCAGCAGTGAGCCCCCCACCAATCAGACATATACACACACACACACACGCTATAGACAGGTGATAAAAGACAATCTTGGTATAACCCCTTTAAGGAATGCCACCTCTGCCCACTCCACCTGGTAAGAATGGATGGCAGCGGACTTCTGTAAGGTCAGCTTTGCATCTCTGGCAAAGATCCAACATAAAATCCCAGATGAACTAATGCAGCACGCTGCGCCACTATATATCCTGGTTGGAGTGCCGGAAGCATCCTATTATAGCCAATGGGTTCACCTGGCAGCATGTGGGACTGGCATGTATGGGAACCGCGGGGCGCCAGTGTTAATGTGCGCTAAGGCTATGCTCACACACATCTGGTCTTCATTAGGCTAAATAGCCTTTAAATCCACGGAAAGGCTGCGTCATAAGTGTGACCTGGCCCTGTGCGCAAGGAGTACAGAACACAGATGTGCGCCAATCAACTTCACCAACCTCGTTTATGCGCAAATACATTGAATGGCTGTGATTGGTTTATTGAGCACCGACTGATTGTTCTCGAGCAGCACGGCTCAGCCAATCATAGACAGCATTTCCTGGAGGCGGGGATTTGAAACCTCCAATTTATGAAGCCCTGACAGAAGACTGCAAACAAGTGCCGGGGACCAGCGAGGAGAGGCGCGGCGGAGAAAGCAAGAAAACGCAACAATGTCGCACAGATGTGATATTGCTGCAGTTTTCTCCCGGCGATATCGCCGTCACCCGCGTGGTAGAGGCCCGAGGCCTGGCTCATACCAGCGTGTTGGTATAGCGTATTCCACACACGGAATGCGCTGTACTGATCTCCCATAGGCAGCCATGTTGCAGCTTACGTGAATTGCGTGAAAGCACACACGAAAAAAAAAAAAAAATCACAGCATGTTCTGTCCTGGCGTGTATTACATGCGCGCACACGCCAAGATAGTACATGGCGATTGGCGGCAGGTAGCCGCTACGCGATATCACTATGTACTGACTGCATTCTGTGCGCCTATTCCTCGCGTATTCGTACGCAGACTCTTCAAAGCGTTTAGTTGCGATGACTCTGCGCTGCACTATCTGCACATGCTCAGACCGCAGGAAGGCGGCATCGGGCACGCCTGCACCCATGAGTCATACATGAAAGAAGCGGAGGTTTGACTCACCGGCGCCACAGCCTGGCAGGAATTTGAAATCACGGCCGTGGTTTAAAGACAAAAAAAAAAATGGCGGTGCGGCCACCAATGATTTGCCCTCCATCAATGCGAAGGGCGATATCCGCGGTGAGTCTGCAGGTGAGCGGAGACTATGCTGCGAGATTGCAGAAAGCCCCCCCTTTGGTCCCATTCTTGGGGTCCTGTTATACGAGGCGACTGCCGAGCGCAGAAGTCCCCAACGGTCGTCCCAGTGATGGTCGCTGCTGTGCTTGCTCACAGGAATGCGGATCGCTCAGAGAATGGAGGCGAAGCGCGCCGCGATCGTTCCAGCCGCCTCCAGTCACAGTAAGCAGGCCGTCGTTCACGCAATTCATATCCATGAGCGAGAACGAAAAAGTGAAAGTTCGTGCTTTCCAATGCTTGCATTTTGCCGCGGATGTCGGTCACCGATTCCACTATTAGAATCCGTTCTCACTGCGGTTTTACACTCCCTGGCCAATAAGGACCAAAAATCGGACACACGATTTTTATTTGCAGGCGTTCAGGTCAGCGTCGCTCGCCATCACTGTGACTGGGTGCGTTAGCGCAAAAATGCCGAAGAATAGAACACACAGCGCTTGACAATCACCACGTTACAAACGCCACCTTCCAGCGCAGGTCTGAGAAGCCCCATTAAAATCAGGCATAGGTTGGGGTATAAATCTCGCATGTCGCACTGTGACGTCACATCTAATGATGGTCAATGGGGTGGAGTTACGGCCCAACAGAGACTGACACGACAGTTGCAAAAATTGGAACTGCACAGGTAAAAATCCGCCCCGCAGGTCAATTTCCGCGGGGACATTTGGAAAAATATTCTAAATTGTGCTGAAGGGGTGAAATCAGCTGCGGATCCGCGTCAGTCTCCTCCCAAATGGTGCGAACTGGGAAGCAGATTTTAAGAGATTTTTCCACTGCGCCCAATCCCCCATGTGTGAGCGCACCCTGCCGCGAGCTTCATTACAATCTTTTGTGATGCCGATTCCGCAGCAAATCACCAACGAGCAATTGTATCCAGTGTAGACAATGCTCTGTGAGCTCAACAGCCGCGACTCCAGACTGATACATTGTACATAGCTAGTCCTGCTCCCAGCTGGGAAGTGGATACAATTGTATCTAGTGTAGACAATGCTCTGTGAGCTCAACAGCCCCGACTCCAGACTGATACATTGTACATAGCTAGTCCTGCTCTCAGCTGAGAAGTGGAGACAATTGTATCCAGTGTAGACAATTCTCTGTGAGCTAAACAGCCAGGACTCTGGACTGATACATTGTACACAGCTAGTCCTGCTCTCAGCTGAGAAGTGGATACAATTGTATCCAGTGTAGACAATGCTCTGTGAGCTAAACAGCCCGACCACAGACTGATACATTGTACATAGCTAGTCCTGCTCTCAGCTGAGAAGTGGATACAATTGTATTCAGTGTAGACAATGCTCTGTGAGCTAAACAGCCCGGACTCCAGACAGATATATTGTAGCAAACTAGCAGAAAGATCTGTGCAGCTGCTGCTGCTGCGTTTCACTCACAGAGCATTGTCTACACTGGATACAATTGTATCCACTTCTCAGCTGAGAGCAGGACTAACTACTGTATGTAAAGAGCTTCTGCCTCTCAATGGATACTGATGTTGCCATTCACTGACAGCAAGCAGAGCTCTAAAGAATTGTAAGGAATTGAATCAAGGAGTACAAAGTTGCTGAACTTTTTACTATACGACAATTAAAGGGATTTTTAATGGCAAATACTATTGATGACGTATCCTCAGGATCGGTCACCAACAGTTGATCAGTTAGGATCCTGAGCGGGGGACCCCAGCCAATCAACTGATTGGGTGCCCACTGTCCGCGCTGCAATACACAGGAGTAAGAGAGGAACCTGCTGCTCCGACCATGTTGTAGTGGCCGGCGCTTGTAACTGCAGGCTGGAGTCTCATTAAAATCAATGACTGCTGTGTCTGCAATCACCAGCCGGGGTCAGAGCCCACCCATTCCACTCCATACCCGTGTACTGTGGTGCTCACAGCGGGCGCCTGATCAGTGAGGGTCTCAAGCAGCGGACCCCGGCCGATTAACCATTGCTGACCGATCCCGAGGATACATCTACAGTATTGCTTTAAGTTGACTCATAGAAACCTGGAAAACCGCGCTTTAAGGAAAGCATTTAAAGAAAAAGCAGCCGTGACGCCGGGGTGTGTCCTCACCGCAGGTTTTCGTGTCGGGCTCTGCCACATGGCCCGGGGCACAAATCTGAGGCTGAGCTACGGGTAATGCACATACAGATACGCAGGGATGACCCACCGTGGATTCTGCGCCAACAAGCGCCATTCCCCCTTTTTTTTCACCCATTCTGCGGCGTCAATTTCAAATCCGTGCGCGAAAAATCTGCACCCCAAGTTGTATAAGCGGAGCGTGGACCTGACGCCAAGGAGCGCGCCGACCGCCAAGACACCGCCCACTGGGACGGAAATCACTTAACCCCGCGATACAGATGGCGCCGAAACTAACGGCCCTTCTACACAGGGCAACTGTTGGGCGCAGAAGTGCCAACTGCCGCCCCAGCGAGAACCGCTCCTCCGCTTTCACGCAGGAGCGATCGTCACTCAGTGAATGGAGGCGGAGCTCGTTTCCAATCACGGCGCTGGTGTGTCCAGCGCCAATGTGAACAGACCCGGCGGCGTGGAAACGTACAGTAAAATGCGCAGATACGCACGTGAAGGCGCTCCCTTCACAGCGCTACTTTGTCGCGCTATCACGAGCGTATCTATGCCCACGCTCGTCAGCAGGAGCCCTTACAGCGCCATCGCACGGACGGATTGCGTATTTTAGTCCGCGAATACGTAGAGTATTCACCCACCGAAATACGGATGCCGTGCGGATCTCCGCTTAGCGGTTATTTTTTCACGTGTTTAAATACGCAGCGTAGTTACAGACGATAAAAAAAGGACGAAGAAGAAGAGCAGAATCTCACAGAATCCCAATTTTTGGCGCAAACATGCAGCGATTACGTAAGTTTCCTGCGTATTTACACACGCCCATTCGCTTCCACAGACTTTAATTCCGGGTGTAATACGCCCCACGAAGGGGCAGAACGAGCCCTGATAGCGACAAAGATGATGCCAGCCTCCCAGGCACCGCCCACTGCGACAACTCCACCTCGTAGTATAGATAGCGGCGAAAGTATCCCAACCTGTCGCCCGCAGTACAGCGGGTCATGTGACACGTCGCCGGACGCCGTGATCCGCCACGGATCAGACACGCCGACATACGACAGATCGCGACAGACTAACTTTTTTTTTTTTTAAAAGCGTTAAAAATAAATAAGTAAAAAGTGCGCTGGACGAAAAGTTCTGTCCAGTGCCAGCCCAGTGCCCGCAGCCTAGTGCCACCCCGTGCCCGCAGCCTAGTGCCACCCCGTGCCCCTGTCATGCCAGCACCTGCCCGCACCTGAAGTAGTAGACATCGCTCTTGCCGGCGCTCAGCCCCGACTTCCTGATCACCTCCTCCTTCTTCCAGCCCGGCGGCAGCGCCGGACAGTCCATCCTCCGCTTCTCCATGGACCGCTCCGTCTACACCATCCCCGACCGTCCGACCTCCTCCGCCGCCGCCGCTGGCGCAGCGCCCCCTAGCAACGCGATACTCTTCCGCAAACGAGTCCCGGCGCGAGCGGCGGAGGGATCTATGGTACAGGAAGCCGGTCAGAGAGTCCTCGGTGACAGGGCACTCGTTGATTAACCCTTTCTCTGTCGCAAACTAGTCCGCGCCTAGTTTTAGGTGTCAAACGTGAAGCCCCGTCCTTCTATTCGTGTTATCTTCTGAATAAGCTCCAGTTCCCATGAGTCTTAGCGCGCACAGGTGTGTGAGGCTTCTGGGAGTTGTAGTTTCCCTCAGAGGACGCTATGTCCCTCCGCTGTACATTGGCAGGACGGGGCTGGGATGGGTTTTTTTCTAATTCTCTGAGGAGCAAAAACTGCGAAACGTTTAACCCTTTCACTGCTAGGGGTCGATTTTGCGCCAACTCTGCTTCATAAATGATTAGCGTTCACATTTTCAGTTTTACACAAATCAATTTTTATGTTTTTTTTGTTTTTTTCAGGCGATTGCGTCTTTATGTTGGAAACGCGTAGACGAGCGTTTCTGCGTGCCGTGTGGGAGGCCGCACAGCGTCGTGTTCTATTTTCATGCAAGACATGTGAAGATAGAGCATGCCGCCATTTTTCCGTCCTGCAACACCGCTTTGAGGAGGGGGGGGGGGGAATGTCCGTGCAGAGAGCGCCATTGTAAAGACTGGGTCCTATTTTCGTGCGTCTACACCCCAACATGTCGCAGGTTAAACGAGAGCGATAGTCTGATTATCGCACCTATATCACATTCGCCCGTATAGATAGTCTGAGGGATTAGGTCGTTTTCACGCGGCGGAGACAATGGTGTGAGATTTATGCGTTTTGCGAGACGCACAAACCTCGCACGAATATGAACCCCATTATTTTGAATAGGGTCGTACACGTGAGCGATTTTTTTCCCCGCATCGCGCTGTGAGAAACAAATCGCGGCATGTCCAACTTTGGGCGTGCTCTCGCATCGCCGCGCCATTGCTTTTAATGGGGATGATGCGATGCGAGGCGGCTTTGATATAAAAACGCCTCTCATCGGCAGGGATATCGCATGTTGGCGAGCGCGATATGTGATTCACGTCCCAATATCGCACCCACCCGAGTGACATCAGCGTTAAACACACGACCGTATTCGCGCATGTTGTAGCGTGCGTAGAATGTGCGCCTGCAAAACACAGAAAAGAACAAAGTAATTTCAATGGGTTCGTTCACACGAGCGCGATTTTCACGTGTGCGTAAAAAAAGCAGGACCTGCTCCATCTTTCTGAGTTTTGTGGCCCCATAGAAGTCTGTGGGAGGTGCGCAAATACGTAAGGGGAACCCGGAAACGCTGCGGAAAAAAACATCTGGACCTCATTAGGCTAAATAGCCTTAAAATTAACGAAAGGGTGTGTCGCATGTGTGAACTGGCCCTGCTGCGCAAAAAAGTACAACAACATGTGCCGAGACGGGCGCAAATAAACCTCAGCAGCCTCATTCATGCGCAAATAGGTTGCGCTGGGGCGAGTGTTTTTGCGCATACGGTCATGTGAAGCGGCCATTAAGAGTATGACCACGCCTGACGGATCTGCAGCGACAGCATGGCCACCGTGCCACGGCTGACTCTCTTAAAGCTACAGAGACACCTCAGCATCCAACCTGCTTGACCCCATACACAGCAACATGTGCAGAACTACAACTCCCAGCATGTCCTCACAGCCCCTGATCGACTGTCTCCGGCTTCACAGGCCATTGGCAGAGCTCGTGAATCCATTCTTTACCCATAGGGGGCGCTGGATAAGAACGCTGTTTCTGCGTTCTCCTATTTAAGGGCTCATTCACACGGGCGGTTGGGGTATTTCAGTCCATGAAATAAGCAGCATTTTTACTGCGTATTACATATATACGGTTTTTATTTGCACACATAGACATGGCGTTTATACATGTGCGCAAAAAAAAATAAAAAATGACGGCCCAATTTATTATCTCCCATAGACTTGTATGGGGCCTTTACTGCGCAATACATTAGATAAAGCGGGTCCTACTTTTTTGCACGTGTGCGAAAAGCGCTCATGAGAATGAACCTATTGAAATCAGTTTTGCGCGTATAAACACGGTTGTGTGAAGTCACCCTAACGTGTATTTGCTGAGTTTTTACGCGATCCCATAGACTTTAGTGGTAACTTTGATCCATGTCGCGTGAAAACTGCGCTCCTCTTATTA
The DNA here is from genome assembly GCF_035609145.1 of Eleutherodactylus coqui. Lineage (NCBI taxonomy): Eukaryota > Metazoa > Chordata > Amphibia > Anura > Eleutherodactylidae > Eleutherodactylus > Eleutherodactylus coqui. Next base: position 51,804,165 of record NC_089841.1, read on the forward strand.
TATCAATGCGAATCAACGGGGTTTATTCTGTCCGCATTACACGCATAAAAATACGTACATAACGCGGAATGTAAATACGCCCGCGTGAATGAGCCCTTATGGTTTCGGACTCCAGCTGGGGAATGTAGGAGAAACATTCATCCCGGGATCCATTCCAGATTTTCCTCCATTGATCTGGATGGGGGTTGTAACCGTGACATCACTTCCCAAGGCAGCATGGAGAACTGGCAGCAGAGGGGTTAATTCATACACACCCATCCGCTCCTTTTCTAATCACCCCACATTGACGAGAACCCCCTAGTAAAATCCCACAGCTTGCTTTAGTTGGCACAATCCCATAATTCACGTGACGCAAGCTCCCTGCTGACTCGCCGACTTAACCCCTTCAGAGCCAGACTGCAGCTACAACGCATCCCTGTCCTACAAAGCCTGAGTTCAGATTTACATCCCAACAATGGCGTTTGTCCGGCGCATTCCCTTACGTGGCAAATCCCACAGCAGCGGAACGTCACCTGTAAAACAATTGGGGGGGTGGGGGGGTGGCACAATGCAGCCGAGCACGGCGTGTTACTGAGTCCCTGCAGGGTCTGCCCCACGGAAAAAGCAAAAACATTGCAATGTGTTTTACATTCAGGGCAAAAAAAAAGCCTCCCAAAGCGCTCCGTGAGACGCAGCCTGTGTGCCACCTACATGCCAATCTGTGTGCCACCTACATGCCAACCTGTGCATGATAAGGGCCACTAGCTCCCAGGCCACATATAGAATCAATCTACAGGAACTGTTGTAATACATCACTTCTCCTGTTCTCAGCTTGTTCCCCAGAGCTGCAATCACAATTCTGCAGGTTTCAGAGCTGAAATGTAATATTCCCTGAGAATAATAATAGTTACTTTATTTATGTAGCACGTGCATATTACACATCACATGATATGGGGTTCTGTCCCCATTGGGGCTCGCAATCTATAGTCACCTACCTGTATGTTTTTAGGAAGATATACTATCCTACCAAAAACAATTGGACACGTGAACAAGAATTAAAAGTGGTATTCATTTTCATATGTTAGTCCCTAATGGGGCTCCTTTGGCTCTAATGACATTGGATTCTCCCTGTAGCATATTTTCTAATAGCAGCTGAAGTGTATTAGATGTTATTTCCCTTAATTCATCCTGCAAACATCTGGCGAGTTCTCTCAAAGACGACGGACGCTGCTCATATTTCAGGCCAGACATTCCAGTGACCCCAGAGATGTTCAGTAGGGTTCAGGTTGGGACTCTGTGCAGCCGGTCCAATAGTGGAACATCCATATACTCAAACCAATGTAATACAGAGTTGGAGCTGTGATAAGGTGCGTTGTCTTATTGGAAGTATGGCCGACCATTCCCAGAGTATTACCACATTGTCAGCAGCACATTATTGTCACTCCTGAGGATGTCAGGGTCACCTCCGAGTTCATGGTTCTTGTCACTATGACCAACAGACCGAGACTATGCTATGTAACACATCCCCAGACCATAACAGAACCTCCACCATACTTACCTGTTGGCACACATTCAGACAAAAGGTGTTCCCCAGGCTCCTCCACACCCCGGTACAGACACCTGATGTGAAGATGGAGTAACTCCATAGAATGTTCTTCTTCCATTACTCAACTCTCCAATGACCACGCTTCTTGCACCATTGCAGACGATCCATGATGGACGGCTTGTGTGCAGCGGCATAACCCGTATATCGAATAGCGTGCAGTTCCCGTGGTCTGCATCTTATGCAGCGTGGTTTAGGACATGTGGCACGCTAATAAGAGACGATCCATTCTACTGATAGCGCTATCCCAATACTTGCGGTAGGATAGTGTATCGATCAGCTCCATCAATCATTTAGCTGACAGTTTATGGGCAGCTTTAGAATCTGATTGGTCTCACTGGGAAGCCAGAACAAACATATTCCAGACCCAATCGGCAGATGAGCATTATGGGGTCCGTCTGGCTTCCACCGGGATTTTCCCAGACCCCCTATTGTAGCACCATGCTGCACTATTTCTTCTGGGATGTTATGCTGGATCTGTGCCAGAGGCTCCAACTCTAACCACCGACACAGATATGGACCCAGTCTTGATAACTTATCCTTAGGATAGGTCGTCAATATCTAACTGGTGAGGGTCCACCACTTGAGCTCCTCACCAATCAGTTGAGTGCCACTGTTACTTTAGTCCATACCAGAGACAGCGCCATACATTGTATTCTGGCTGTGCCTAGCATAGCAGCTCAATTCTGTTCATTTGAATGGTATTGAATTGCTCCCAGGTCATGAGATCAATAAATGTGACGTCACAAGCCTGAGAAGAGGCCATGGCGCTCACCTGAGCAATGCAAACTCTGCATTCAGCTGATGGGTGGGGGCCCCAAGCAGCAGACTCCGCCGATCATCTACTGATGACCTATCCTGAGGACAGATGATCAATACTGTAGTCCTGGAAAACCCCTTTAAAGCAATTGTACCAAGATTAAATGGGTAGGGGATAACTGATCAGTGTGCATCTGGTAGTCCCATCGATCATCAGAACAGGGTCCCGAAGGTCCCCCTATGGAGTGCCAGTCGAGCATGCGCGCTGCCACTGTAATGGACTGCCAGCTATAGCTGAGCATTCGAAGTCAACTATCTCCAACAGTCCAACTGAAATGAATGGATTAGCATACATGCTCAACCACTACTTAGATCATTCAGGGACCTTCATTCTTATGATCGTGTGGGTCCCAGCAGTCAGACCCCCAACCAGATAGTGGTCCCCTATTCTGTGCATAGGTGATGGCTTCTAGTCCCAACCTCTGTAAGGTTAGAGATGGCCTTCATTAGGGCACGCTTGAAGCAGGGGATCTGCTGGTTCCATCTACCATACCTCATCCAATGTCAGAGAAGTCCCTGCGACTACAACCCCCACCCCCTAGGAGAGGCGGCCATCTGGTCAGAACCATCCTGCCTTTTATAAGCCAACATTAGGACCCCTAAGGAGAAGAGAAACCGACCTCTCCATTTCTGCTCATGCAGGGGGGTGGGGGCTGTTTGAGTTGGGGGTCCTGCTCTTCGTTAGTCCTATTACAGTTGCAGGGGGGTCTACCACTAAAGTCCCTCTGCTCTCAGGTTTCGTCTGGCTTCAACTATTGTAGAATGAAAAGTTCTGCGCTTTGTGTTTCATTTCACTACTATTTTCAAGACCTCTGTCTGTTGTCAGTGAATTGAAGCATTATGGAGGTAATCTAGAGACTGGAATCCTACTTCTCACAGGTGAGGGTTTGCTGCAATAGAACAGGCAAAAGAAAACCATGCACAACAGCAGCAGAAATAGATTCCCTGGCATTCGTTACAATGTACCAGTGCAGGGAAAATGCAGCCACCTGGATTCCACGGTGATTCCCTAAGGCCGACTTCACACAGCATAGAAGCATATTTACGTGCACATTTTCTGCGCAAAATCTTCATCCGTGAAAAGATAGGACCTGCTCTATCTTTGTCTGTGTTACACAGAAAGCTGCCATAGACTTCTAGGGCAGCTCAAAAGAAGGGAGGGGGAGGGAGTTACCCTGCGTACAACAGGGGGAAAGGAGACAGCTGGCCTTAATTAGGCATTTAATTGCCATTCTATTCCATGGGAAAGGTGTAACATGCCAGCAGATGAACAGGCATTTCACTTGCAACAAAAAACTCGTTCTATCTACTAGCACGGACGTATCAGCCTCCTTCTTGCCATCTCCTAACTTCGTTCATGCGAAAATACGTTCCATACCAGCATCAGAATAAGCCCAGAATAAGCCCTAGCACAAACATGCCTGTGTGAATAAGGCCTCTTTCAGGGCTCCTACCCACTTGTGTTTTTTTAATGCGAATGTCAATGAAACTTTCTAATGTTAAGGGTGGATTCAGACGACCGTATATCGGCTCGGGTTTTCACGCCGAGCCGATATACGATGTCCTCATCTGCAGGGGGGGGGGGAGGATGGAAGAGCCAGGAGCAGTGCACTGAGCTCCCGCCCCCTCTCCGCCCCTCTGCACTATTTGCAATGAAATGAGCCGGGGGCGGGGCTAAGTTCCGCCAATTAGCCCCGTCCCGCCTCTCCCAATTGCAAATAGTGCAGAGGGGTGGAGAGGGGGCAGGAGCTCAGAGCACTGCTCCTGGCTCTTCCAGGCTTCCCTGCTGCAGAGAGAGACGACGTATATCGGCTGGGCGTGAAAACCCAGCCGATATACGTTCGTCTGAATCCAGCCTAAAAACGCATCGCAAGTTTGTGATTTGGGATTTTTATCTTGTTCTGGAACTATCTTTTGACCAACATACTCTGGCGGCTCCCATAGACTCCTATGGGAGCTGGAAAAAAAGGGGAGGGGGAGGCAGTTCAGCAGCATGGAAAAGCGTACAGGTGCCTCTATTTAGGCATTAGTCATTCCGATTTATGCCGAGCGAGAGATTTCCAGGATGCAATGTATTTTTTCGCGAATATGTCGCACCTGGTCGTGTGAATGGACAAGAAAGCGCTAATTAAGCTCGGGACTTGATCGCGTAAAATCGTCCATTCATGCGAATTCACGGCGCAGACAAGCGAACGTTAAAACGCATATGTTTGTGTGCAGACGGCCTTACAAAGGATTGCCTAGACTGGATACAATTGTATCTACCCCTCAGCTGTGAAGAATGTTAGGTCCGTTCAGGTTTAGGCGATGCTCACAGTCTCCGGGGCTTGGCAGCTGTAATCCGCATTATTCGCTACCCTGGCCTTCCATCTAATTCAGTGCCAATAAAAGCAATTTGGTTGTAAGTGGCGGTGCGGTAACCTGGCCATTAACCCTTTCCAATCCACTGTCTGACGTCTAAAGACATTATGATTTAAGGCTCTACAGCTTTGATGTTGGAAGAGGTCCGTTGGGGTTCTCTTACTGTATATTGCCAACCTCTCTGCTGTCGGAGCCTATCCAACGTGTCACCTCATGCAGTACTGGCTTTAGCCAGCAGACAGCACCGTTTTATAACGGCAGAAAAAGAGTAAGCCCCCTAGGAAAACCAGGATACAAATTGGATTGGAAAGGGTTAATTGCAGGGACATATGGCCATTTACAAACAAATAGCTTTTATCTGCACTGAATTAGAAGGATGTGCCGACCAGTACCCGTACAGAACGTGCCGAGGGTGTCAGACGCAGAGTAGCCGCAGTTCATCCGTCAGGTCACTGGGATATGTGAACATAGCCATCTAATCTCTGCATCTGGAGAATGCTGATGAATGAGGACCACCACACGGCTGTAGAGGGGGCGTTTCTGGGACTTCACTATGGATGAACTTATAATCAGGATAGATCATCAATAGTTGGTCAGTGGGAATCCGTGGCTTGGGATCCCCGTGGTCAGCTGTTCGCTGGGCCCGCTGTCATAGTCTTTAAGCTGACAGCTTTGTCTATAGTGCAGCGCCCCAAGTTGGTATTGCAGGCACAGCTCCCATTGAATGGTCCACAATACCAAACCGGGTCACTGCAATGTCAGCAGGCCTGACGAACAACTAATCGGTGGGTATCCTGAGCAGTAGAACCCCGCCAATCAACTTTTTATGACAAGTCCTTAGAATAGGTTTTCCCTGTTGTATCACCTCTAGCTTGGATACAAGATGTGATATGGGGGGCATGGAGGCTCTAGTGCCCTGTTGTACCGCCTCTAGCCTGGATATAGATGTGATATGGGGGGCATGGAGGCTCTAGTACCCTGTTGTACCGCCTCTAGCTTGGATACAAGATGTGATACAGGTGGGCATGGAGGCTCTAGTGCCCTGTTGTACCTCCTCTAGCTTGGATACAAGATGTGATACAGGGGGCATGGAGGCTCTAGTACCCTGTTGTACCGCCTCTAGCTTGGATAAAATATGTGATACGGGGGCATGGAGGCTCTAGTACCCTGTTAGTCCGCCTCTAGCTTGGCTGCAAGATGTGATACAGGCATGGAGGCTCTAGTACCCTGTTGTACCACCTATAGCTTGTAAAATAGATGTGATACGGGCGGCATGGAGGCTCTAGTACCCTGTTGTACCTCCTCTAGCTTATATACAAGATGTGATACAGGCGGGCATGGAGGCTCTAGTACCCTGGTGTACTGCCTCTAGCTTGCATACAAGATGTGATACGGGCAGACATGGAGGCTCTAGTACCCTGTTGCACCATCTCTAGCTTGGATAAAAGAGGTGATATGGGAGGGGGGCATGGAGGCTCTAGTACCCTGTTGTAACGCCTCTAGGTTGGATACAAGATGTGATACCGGCAGACATGTTGTACCATCTCTAGCTTGGATACAAGATGTGATACGGGGGGCGTGGAGGCTCTAGTACCCTGTTGTACTGTCTCTAGCTTGGATACAAGATGTGATACAGGCGGGCATGGAGGCTCTAGTACTCTGTTGTACCGCCTGTAGCTTGGATACAAGATGTGATACAGGCAGGCATAGAGGCTCTAGTACTCTGTTGTACAGCCTCTGGCTTGGATACAAGATGTGATACGGGCAGACATGGAGACTCTAGTACTCTGTTGTACCACTTTTAACTTGGATACAAGATGTGATATGGGTGGGCATGGAGGTATACAGGTTCCGTATTGGTATCCTGCAGGATATTGCTCCACATTTGCTGTAATGAAATCCAAAAAGTGGTTAGCCATCGGATTAGTGAATAAAATGAGCCTTTCTTGAGAAAGTGTCACAGCATCAGTCACATGTCTATGTCAGACCTTGGTCACCTATGTTTCTGTGAAACCATTGCTTATTTATAAAACCAAAGCAATTAAAGTTGGACCCATACATGTTCTATTGGTGATAAATCCGGCGACCGGGCCGCCATGGAAGTGTGACAATGTTGTGGGGGCTTCCTGTGACCCCCTGTGTGTGCGGCCGAGCATTATCCTGCTGGAAGCTGCCATGAGAGGAACACGTGTCTGCAAGGTGTCCTGAACATATCGCTGATCATTGTCCCTTGTACCACTACTAGGGGTGACCGACTGTCATATGCAATGCCCCCCCCCCCCCAGACCAGCAGGTGTGCCGCTCCACAGCATAGCCAGGATTGAGGCGTTCACCCCGAGGTCTCTAGACACGAACACAGCCGTCATCAGTGACCAAACCCATTCATAGCTGAAGAAAACCTGGTTGCACTCCATAACAGTCCAGTTCTGTTGTTCATGACACCACTGCAAATGGAGGTGACAGTGGGTGGGTGTCCAAGACAGTACATGTCATGGGTGCTGTGAGGCCAAAAGTCCTTTAGCCAAGAGCTTGGAAATGGTTCTGACAGACACAGGGGTGTAACGATGGCACCACCTGTCTCTATGGCCGACAACGAAACAGTTGGAACTGCTCGTGCTTGTCGGACGATCAGACGATCCTCTCTACTGGTGGTCTGTCTCTGTAAAGGGGTGAAATCTCTTGGATTGCTTTGTAGGTGCATGTCTAATGGTCAACAAGCTCTACACAGGCGGGAGAAGAGGTCACTGCACACAAGGAGCCTCGAGAGCCTCTTATAGGCCAAGGGGGGAACCACTTTTATGGCCTCAGGTGACAAGACCGTTCATCTAATCACCACAATGCTCATCATTTGTATATCTGTCTGAGATGTAACTGCACGCCGGGTTTTGCAGCAAAATGACAACTTCTTCTAGGGGGCGGGTTTTTGTTTTTTTTACAGAGCGTACATGGACAGCACATAGATGGAAAATATACACCTGTGATTAGTCCCTAAATGTAATAATAGATTGTGAAATAATTCACAGCAGTCTTCACCACCCTTAGACTGTTGACCCTTGTACCACCCTTTAGACCAGCAGGGATACTCCAAGCAGTCTCTACCGTGGGCAATCTATATGCCTCTGCTGTGTTTTAGCTATGTTCAGGGCAGGATTCATTTGCTCAATGTATCCATCATGTATTCTATTATCTCATGTTAACTAATCCTTGCAAGCCATAACCTGCACATCATGGCCTCCCGGGTGCACTTGACCGCGCTGACTGCTGCGCACGTCACTTCCTGAACCACAACCATCTGCATGAGCAAGAATCTGCACGCCACTAGTATGTGTCATGTGGGATTCACTCATCAGAGACTTTTCAGATTGGAGACAGGAAGATGCTTCTACTTTGATGTTGGCTTCTGTTGTTCCCATGGGTGCAACGTAATTAACCGCTCTTCAGATCATGATGGGCTCTCAGCTATTTGTTATGAGGGCAGGGGTGGATTAAGCATTGGCTCTACCAAGACAAATCTCGGTAGGATCATGATGCCATTGTGTGATGGGACATCTGCTTGGCTTGGGGCAGCTCTGGGGCAATTGCAATGCCAATGTTATGCCTCATTTTCTCACCATCCCCATCACACAGCTGCCATATTTCCAGCAAAACATAGTTATTGGTCTGCTCATAGGCTGCAGCTCCTATCAGTCGTCTGCAAAGCAGGAAACAGCTATGATTGACAGGAGTTGCAGCCAATATTGGACCGCTTTGTTCACTCCCATTACTGCTGTGCTGGATCACTGACTTGTGTATTTGCTCCGGTTATTGTTCTGTTGCATTGGTCCTGCCTACCAGTGCAATGCCTGGCTTAAGGCCCATTTAGACACAACGATTATCGCTCAAAAGATGTCGCTCAAGCGACTTTTGAGCGATAATCGTTCTGTCATTTGCAGCGCAAGATAATCACTCAAGATGAGCGATCACCTTGCGCTGCCAGCCGAGCGCTCAGAGCGGTGGATACAAAAGACACCCCGCAGGACACCCCGCTTGTCTTCTGCATCCTGGTGTTCCCGCTCAGAGTGCCTGGCTGTTATACAGCCGGGCGCTCAGAGCGGAGGATGCAGAAAACAAGCAGGGTGTCCCCACTTGTCTTCTGCATCCAGCTGTTCCCCGCTCCGAGCAGCGCCCATCTGTTATACAGCCAGGCGCTCGGAGCGGAGGATGCAGAAGATAAGCGGGGTGTTCCCACTTGCCTTCTGCATCCAGATGTTTTCTGCACGGAGCACCCGGCTGTTATACAGCCGAGCGCTTCGTGCCGGGTATGGAGAACAGAGCTAGACCGCTCTGTTCTTCATACCCAGCCTGTCATCAGGGAGCGGAATACAGCTGAAACAGTAGTATCAGCTGTATCTCGCTGTGAATCCCTGAGAAGGCTTATCGTTGTCTTTCAGCAGGCTAAAAGACAACGATGAGCAACGGCTTAACGAAAACTGCACAATGTCAATGCAGCTACAACGATTATTTCTCGAAAGACGGCTTTTTAGCGAATTTTGAGCGATAATCGTTGTGTCTAAATGGGTCTTTACTCATGCCGTAGCCCTATCTACTGTAAAGGCTCCATCTAACATTGTATTTTGCCCCAGCTACCACCAGTAGGTCATACACCATTGACCCATCTGGTAATTTACTCTAAGCTTCACAGTAAGTTGCAGTGCTTGATGACAGGGTTGCTGCTTGGCTGGAAGGGAGGGCACCATAAGAGGGTGCAATTATTACTGAGGCCACTAAAGGCAGTGTAACTATTACTGGTGCACTAAAGGGGACACCATTATTATTGGAGCCTCTGTAGGGGGCACTATTACAACCCCAATTCCCAAAAAGTTGGGACGCTTTGTGTAATATAAAGACTGATAGGCCTTACACCTATCTTAGCTTCCATTTGGTATCTGTACAATCCCATTCAAGCCTGTGGCTTTTTGAATATTTACAATTGTCTGATCTTACCCTGGAGCAGAGTGAATAAGCCCCTTCCATTCTCCTGGCTCCACCTGTCTGTGTAGTTTAGAATTAGCATGACAACACCAAATTGTGTGACCATTTACTTGTTAATGAAGTCTAAGTAAAATCATTTACATAGGAGCTGGATTCTCGCAGATGTGCTGGCTCCAACATTTAAACTAGGGAAAAAATGTTTAATAAGCATTATTGATCGTGTGAAGGTCCTAGCCCAATATGAATTATATTTTCAGATTCGGGGGTCCAGCTGTACAAAGCGCATCTAAACTCATTGGGGTGTGAGGCCCAGAACACCCCCAAATGGCGTACCTGATTCCTGGGTATAAGTTAAGTGTCACAATTGGTATCGCTGAACAGATAAATTCATGACTGGAAATATGCCAGGCACATATTCCCGATCAGAGGATCTCCTGTAGAGATATGGCTGAAATGGGGAAATATGGTTTTTCACAGGTACCTATGTATTTTTGCCTTCTTTCTCTGAATGACCTCAAAGAGAAAGGGTGGAGGTGTGTTCTGGGGAAACTTTTAAAACTAGGGCCTCAGGGAGACACAGTTCTCAGACCTTCGGAGATACGCTGTGGAGTAAGGACTTTCCCGTTTCTTACCATGAGTCTGCACAATGCAGAACCTTGGGCCAAACATCCCAAATCTGGTATCTTTCTGTTATTTTTTTCTTTTTTATGTTAAGTACTGTCTGTTGCATATGCCTGTAAACCTTATCTAAATTGTAACATCCTTTTCTGTATATATGAATTTTTGGCACTGCTAGTCTTCTTTTCCTAGAATAAATCTGCAATTTATTAGTCAAATCTTGTCCGTTTTAAAACAATCCATAACGCTGAAAATAGTCTGGGTTCCAGCTTAGCTGTTATAAAAGCTGGTGGTGGCAGCGAGTGTGTATTGTAGAGTGCTGGAGGCATTAGACCAGATCAAATGGTGATTTTAGCTTTTGTTCTGCATGTGTGCAGAAGCCTGGGAAAAATAGGTACAAATCCACCTGTATTCCAACGATTTCGCACTATGATCAATCGAGGCTCTGCTGTGACAAGCGGTCATAGCGGCAAGAGCGCTATGGGTTGTTGATTGGTCACAAATTGGCGTCATAGACGGGATCGATTGGGTCCCCCCCTCTCTCCCCTTGACACTGTGTATAATGTAAATAAATGTAAAGAAAAGAAGAATGCAATGGTTTTGCAAATCTCATCTAACTATATTATATTCACAGTAGAAAAAAGAACACATAATAGAAGGTGAAAGGAAGACATTTTTCCATTTCATTTAAAAAAAATACTCATTCAGAAATTGATGTCAGCAACACACTTCAGAAAAGTTGGACCAGGATTAACAAAAAGCTGAAAAATGATGTGGTACTAGTTCAAAACAGTTGGAGGGTCAATTTTCTACTACGTCACATGACTGTGTATAAGAAGAGCATGTTAGAGAGGCAGAGTCTCTCAGGAGTAAAGATGGTCAGAGCTTCATCAATCTGTGAAAAACTGCATCGACGAATTGTGGAACAATTTCTCAAAAACATTTCTCATCATAAAATAACGAAGACTTTGAACATCCCACAATCTACAGTCCATAACATTATCAGAAGATTCAGAGAATGTGGAGAAATTCATGTGCACAAGAGACAAGGCGGATGGTGAATATCAGATGCTTGAGTTCTATGGGACTTCAGGCGGCACTTCATTATAAACAGGCATGATTCTGTAATGCAAATCACTGCATGGGCTCAGGAATACTTCCAGAAATCATTGTCTGTGAACACAGTTAGCTGTGTAATCCACAAATGTAAGTTAAAATTACATCACGCGAAGAAGCCATATATCAACACAATCCAGAAACACAGATGTCTTCTCTGGGCCAAAGCTCATTTAAAATGGACTGAGGCAAAATAGTAAACTGTTCTGTGGTCAGATGAATCAAAATTGGAAATTCCTTTTTGGAAACCACAGACGCCGGGTCCTGCGGACTCAAGAGGAACGGGACCATCCAGCTTCTTATCAGCGCACAGTTTCAAAGCCTGCATCTCTGCTCATATGGGGTTGGATTGGTACCTATGGCATGAGCAGCTTACACACCATGAAAGGCTCTATCAATGCTGAGCAGTATATAGAGGTTAGAACAACATATACTCCCATCCAGACAACATCTCTTTTAGTGAAGGCCTTGTATATTTCAGCAAGACAATGCTAAACCACATACTGCATCCAACCCAACAGCATGGCTTCACAGAAGAAGAGTCCGGGGGCTGAACTGGTCACCTACAGTCCAGACCTTTCACCAACAGAAAACATGTGCATTATGAAATGGAAGACCCAGGACTGATGAGCAGACAAGAATGGGACAGCGTTCCTCTCCCAAAACTCCAGCAATTTGTCTCCCCACTTCCCAGACACTTACAGACTGTTGTAATAAGGAGAGGGGATGCTACACAATGGTAGACACGGCCCCGCCCAACTTTTGTGAGATGTGTTGCTGCCATCAATTTCTAAATGAGTTATTTTTTTTTATTAAATGGAAAAATGTCTCCTTTCACCTTCTGATTTGTTCTACTATGAATACAATATGGTTAGATGAAATTTCCATATCATAGCATTCTTTTTTTCTTTACGTTTTTTGCATAATACACCGCATCCGAACCTTTTTGGAATTGTGATTCTACTATTGTGGCCACTAAAGAGGGCACTATTACTATTAGGGCCACTGAGAGAGGCACTACTAGTATGGAGGCCACTGAAATAACGGAAGTAAAAACACATATGTGGTGATATGCCACGCTCCTACCCACATCCCAAACCACACCTCATTTTTTTACCTTGCCAAGTATTTTTGGGGATAAAGGTTGCAACCGTAAGCACCACGGCTAATGGTTTTACTACCCATCTGCTTGTCTTGGCCCCACCTAGTGTCAATTTGGACCCATTTACAACATGAAGTGGCGTTTACATTTTTCCAGTTCCAAATTGGCGCCCTTATAAAGTTGGTAAGAATTTATGCAAATTTATTATATGGAAGAGTAAAACGCAAGACATATATGCTGAGTAAATAAAGCTTAAAGCCGTAGTCTCAAATCAACAGCGTCTTCTTTATTGCAAGGGGCCCCAACCATCAGCCACTGAAACCGCTAAAGATTACAGCTGGGGGCCACTACAGAGGAAATGTGGTATTACATCGTGGCCCTGAGTCTTTAAGGTCAGGAACTCCTCTCTGCTCTGGCCTGGCTGACAGGGCTTACAACTAGAGATGAGCGAGTATACTCGCTAAGGCACATTACTCGAGCGAGTAGTGCCTTAGCCAAGTATCTCCCCGCTCGTCTCTAAAGATTCGGGGGCCGTCGGGGGGCGGGGAGCGGCGGGGGAGAGCGGGGAGGAACGGAGGGGAGATCTCTCTCTCCCTCTCTCCCGCCCGCTCCCCGACGCAACTCACCTGTCACCCGCGCCGGTCCCCGAATCTTTAGAGACGAGCGGGAAGATATTCGGCTAAGGCACTACTCGCTCGAGTAATGTGCCTTACCGAGTATACTTACAACCTCTTCAATAGTTGGAACACTAGCGTTGTATTCAGTTGAAATTTAGTTGACCCGTCCTCTTTCGGTGAAGAGTTCTTTTGGTCCACAGGATCCCCCTTCGCTGGATGTTTTTCCTCAATCCCACCATTCTCTATAGTCTCTCCACACCATTGCATGAAAAAAAACCACGCGGTTGGCACTGAAATCCCGGCCCGGCTACTCTAGCACCGATGACGCGCCCTCATTGGAAGTCGCTCTGATCACTGGATTTTCCCATCTAATGTGGATTCACACTGAAACTGATCCACGAAAACTTGTCATGTGATTTTATGCCGCACTCCAGCACTATTTTCCATAGAGGCATGTGCCAGTCGTGAAAAGGCTGGGGGTCTCTAATGAAGGGTCCATTTGGTGCTTACTGTGTTAATCTGTACGTGAAGGTTGAGGTTGAAGAACGAGCCATACAATCTATGTATGTAGACGGCTTTGATAATGTCATCAGTTTATTATGTTGACAGTTGGCTTTCAGCATACTCATCCTCTGGGAGATAAGCTGTTACATCATTATTTGGCAGCGTCTTGTCTCCTTACTGTAATAAACTTACATGTTCTGCTGATCTGAACTGCAGTTATGAAGGATATATATATATGTATATATATATATAGCTGTCAGTCCAACAAGCATTCCTTCATTTTTACTTTTAATTGACAAGGAGCATCTACAACACTTTGCGTCACATATTCTTTATTGTGTTCCTTCTTAGCTTTCCTCAGCAGCTCTCCTTAGGATAGGTCATCAATATCAGATTGATGGGGGTCTGCCCATCATGACCTTCGTCAATCAGCTGTTTGTAGAGGCTGCGGTGTGAGTGCCATAGCCTCTTCTCAGCCCTCTGATGTCACGTTCATCATTCACATGGTCTGAGAGCTGCTCATCCGCATTCAAGTGAAAGGGAGTGAGCTGCTATACCAGGCGCAGCCACTGCAAATGTACAGCGCTCTCACAAATGCTGTGGCCTTTTCAAGCAGCTGATCATTGTGGATTGTGAGCGGCGGACCCCCACTGATCTGATATTGATGTACTATTATGAGGATAGGCTATCAATATCTTAGTCTCAGAAAATCTCCCAGGACCATATATACCCAAGGCCTTATTCAGATGGCCATCTTTTATGTCCATGTGTTGTCCGTGTATTTCACAGACCCATTTAAGCCTATGACACTATTTACATGGGTGAGTTTTTACACAAGGACCGATGGTCCGTGTAATCTCTGCATGTCCTATTCTGGTCCATATCACGGACACAATGCCACAGCATGTCAATTTTATCGCTATTTCCGTTGCAAAATCCACCTCTTCTCAATGAGGGCGTGAATTTGCACAGAAATACGCAATAAAACCCCCTTTCAAAATCGGCAAGTTTGGAGGCAGGCTGTCCACCGCTGATCTGCGTCAGAATGCTTGCTGCGGACACTCCACTTCTGCATCACCGCCCGTGTGGATCCGGGCTGAGAGAAGCAGGATTGCTTCATTTCGTAAGGTCAGAAAAAGGTGAATGAAGGATGAAGCAGCAGACGAGTGCAGCAATATATAGAATGGCGCCAGGATAAGTGTATATTGTCATCTCCGCTTTGTGCTGCCCTCGCTTCTTGCCAAGAACTCGAGTAACAACACACTTTAGGAAAAACTGCAAACCGTCAGGACTTTTTTTTTTTTAATTGTCCATAAAAAGTCATTGGAGTCGGCCTGCAACCTTCACGCTGGGATATTCCTGTTGTGCGGCGTCTGGAGGCTTCTACTGATCTTCTATATAAAAAAGAGCTCCGTGTTTATTGGGAGGCAGGGTACATTGTTAACCCTTCCTCGCCCAGATGCTGAATGTGCTTCTCCGACGGCCAGGCAACAGTTTACTGCTGTTATTTGGGTTGTGGCCTATAACTTTTGCGCCGCTTGCATCATGATCTACAATTTAGGGTGGTTTCACGAGTGAGAAATTTGCACGATTTTTAGCCGATTTTCGCTGCTGCGACAGTCAGTAAAAAAAGCAGATTAGAAAACCAATGATTTACAACGGTTTCCGTCCCATCTGCCATGTTTTCACTGATGAGATGTGGAGGGGATAAAAAAAAAATCACAGCACGCTCTATTTTTCTGCAATGTGCGATTTTTTTTATCATCCATGTTTCCCTAAGAAGGCTTCTTTTTATCGCAACGCAACAAACATGCATTGCGATTTTAACATTAGGAAGTCCTATTGACTTCTGCTATAAAAAATGCGCGGTTTTATTGCGGGCGGCAGCGATACGATGTGAGACTATTCTTTAAAAAAAAAAGGTTCGCTGGCGCTCAAAGAACACTCGAACAAAGATGTGATTTTGCAGCGATTTTCTCATGGCGAAATCGTGATTGTGTGTGTGAAACGACCCTGATATGGTCAAATATTGTGCGTCGGGCGAGTTCTCTGTAAGAAGAAGCATCGGCCCGTCTACAGTGGTGCAAGGAGCAACATCACTGGACAGTTGAGCAATGGAAGA
Organism: Eleutherodactylus coqui; assembly: GCF_035609145.1. NCBI lineage: Eukaryota > Metazoa > Chordata > Amphibia > Anura > Eleutherodactylidae > Eleutherodactylus > Eleutherodactylus coqui. The sequence goes on from NC_089841.1 coordinate 51,819,977, forward strand.
ACGTATTATGGAGTGACGAATCACGCTCGGATCAGATGGATGTACCCAGGTGTGGGGGAGCCCGGGGAACACCTTTGGCCTGAATGTGTTGTGCTAACAGATAAGTACGGCGGAGGATCCACTATGGTCTGGGGATGGTTTATATGGCATTGTCTCTGTCCATTGGTTGTAGTGACACGAACCATGAACACGGAGGTGATCCTGACATTGTAGATAATAATGTGCTGCGACAATGTGGTAATACTCTGGGAATGGTCGGCCATACTTCCAACAAGAGGTGCCTTGTCACACATCCAACACTGTTTCATGTTGGTTTGAGGATATGGAGGTTCCGCGTTTGGACCGGCTGCACAGAGTCCCAGCCTGAACGCTATTGAACAGCTTCGGGACCAACTGGAACGTCGGGTCAGGAAATATGAACAACAGCGTCCGTCTCCTTTGAGAGAGCTCCCCAAATGTTTGCAGGATGAATGGAGGGAAATACTAGCTGAAGTGTATCAGACGTTAGTAGAAAGTATGCCACGGAGAGTATCCGATGTCATTAGGGCCAAAGCAGCCCCACTAGGGATTAATATATGCAAATAAATACTACTATTGATTCTTGCTATGGGGTCCAATTACTTTTGGTAGAATAGTGTAATTTTCCATGTTTACAGACTACAAACCCCATATGGTGCTGCAGACAAGCATTAAAGGGTCTCCAGGTCTGAACTATCCTCAGGACCGTTGATCAATAGTTAATCGGTGGCGCTCAGGATCCCCGGTGATCAGCCGTTATCCGACCTGCTGTCAGTGTGCCGGAGAGGGTGTGGGTGGCTTTGTACACATTCCAGCAAGTAGCTACCATGTGTATGGAGCTGTCAGCTTCCACCCCATTTGTTACTGTGATCTGTTGGGGTCCCAGTGATCACAGCTGCACCATTCATGGAACACAATAGCCCCTTTGTAGTTCTGGTCAGTTGGGGGTACCAGTAGTCAGAGCTGCACCATTCACTAAGCACAGCGCCCTTTTCATTACTGTAATCAGTTAGAGTCCTGGTAGTCAGAGCTTCACCATTCATGGAGCACAGCGCCCCCTTTTTTATTGTAATCAGTTGGGGTCCCAGCTGCACCATTCAGACATAGTGCCCCTTTGTTGTTGTGATCAGTAGGGGTTCCAATGGGCAGAGCTGTCCCATTTACCAAGCACAGCACCCCTTTTATTATTGTGCTCAGTTGGAGTCCCAGTGGTCCGAGCTTCACCACTTATTGACCACAGCGCCCCCTCTGTTATTGTGATCAGTTGGGATCCTAGTGGTCAGAGTTGCACCACTAACCCAGCACAGTGCCCCCTTTATAGTTGGGGTCCTAGCGGTCAGAGCTGCACCATTCACTGAGCACAGCTCCCCCCTTGTAATTGTGATCCACTGGGGTCCTAGTAGTCAGAGGTGCATCAGTCACCGATGATACGCGTTGTGCAGCGCACAGTGACTTTCCACGTAGCATGCTTTATCTCACATGAACCCTATATTGAAAAGCTTCACTGATTACAGAAGCAAAAGGGTTAACACCAAATTACCAAATCACATGCTCGCATTCTGTCACATTTCCCGTAAAACTTCCCTGCTCCTGACCGCCAGAGCTATCTTGTTGGCCTCCCGCCCGCCGTGACTCACTGTGCAGTTATGCAATATCACGCAAAACTTTTTTCACCTTTTATTGAGAAAAAAAAAAGTCCTGCAGCTGATAAATGGTCGTCTCTGACCGGTGCAGGATACGCAGAGTTAAATATCTCGCATGCAGAGCGTGCAGTTCTTTCCAATAGCACAAGACGTTCTGCCAGATCAGAGGTCGGGACCGGGTGGCTTGGCACTAGCAGTGTGTTGATTTTAGTGGAGCGCTGTATGGCGGCATGCGCTTCGGCATCACGTGGACTTACGGTATATTTTGGTAATGTAGGGTAGTAGCACCACATGGATTGCGTGTCCCAGAACCATCCTGGATTTTGGGACGGACCCACCGCCCCAGGAGGCAGGAGACGTGCCCCGCAGGGAATGACTTACCGCCTGTGCAGTCAAGAAGGGAGTAAAATAAAAAAGAGCTTATACTCACCTCTTTTCCGCCACTCGGGTTTGCACCGCTACCGGACCAATGCTGAGGCCAGGGGTCGGACGCAGTCATCATGTGACATTATAACACTACCCAGAAGTGAGCGGGATATGGAGTAGTGAGGGGAGCAAAAAAAGGGGGAGTATCGGCGGTTTTTAATTTACTGGAAAAAAGGGGCATTATGGAGTGGAGGTATGCAGAAGCATTATTACGTAATGGGGCATTCAGGGGCATTATTACTCAGGAGGGGTGACTGCTAAGACATTAGTACTGAGTGGGAGGGCCCGTGGGGGCATTACTGCTCAGCAGGGGCATGCAGAGGTATTATTACAAGAGGCGTGTGGCAGCATTATTACTGAACGGGGCATGTGGGGTTATTATTACTGATGGCTGCATTCAGTAACATTATTATTGGGCAAGGGCATGCAGGGGCATTATTACTAAGGGGTATGTAGGGGCATTATTACTAAGGGGTATGTAGGGGCAGTATTACTGAGCAAGGGCGTGCAGAGGTGTTATTACTTAGGGGAAATGCAGAGAAATTATTACTGAGGGGGCATGTGGTTGCATCATTACTGAGGGGGCATGCAGAGGCATTCTTACTGAAGAGGGTATGCGGGGGGCATTATTACTGAGGGGGCATGCAGCAGCATCATTACTGAGGACAGGAACATATGGGTGCATTATTACTGGGGTGTATGCAGGTACACTATTTGTGAGGGAGGTATGTGGAGGCGCTATTACTAGGAGAGGTATGTGGGGGCACTATTACTGAGGGAGGTATGTGGGGGGCACTATTACTAGGAGAGGTATGCGGGTGGCACTATTACTGAGGGAGGTATGCGGGGGCACTATTACTAGGAGAGGTATGTGGGGGCACTATTACTGAGGGAGGTATGTGAGGGGCACTATTACTAGGAGAGGTATGCGGGTGGCACTATTACTGAGGGAGGTATGTGGGGGCACTATTACTAGGAGAGGTATGCGGGTGGCACTATTACTGAGCAGGGGCATGTAGGTTTAACAGAGGTTGACTACCCCTGTACTGTAGTAAAATCTGCACAAGTTAATGCCTATTTGTAGTTCATGCTATTTTCTGTGCATGTTTTTACTATGATGACTGCTTCTTAGCTGTCAGTCGGCTGGGAAGGAGAACAGGCTCTGTTTTTTTTCTTGCATGCGGTGACAGGGCGTGACCATGTTATAAAAAGTCCACAAGGAGTTCATGTTGGTGTGACGCAACTAAGAATAGGTCAGCAAGGCAGAAGGGAGCTCAGCACAATCGCATCATTAGGGAGCACATTTTCTATACCTACATCAGGGGCCTCACGGGGCCTGGATGACAGTGGTTCATCGCCCCGATGAAAGTAGAGGACTTCTGCCTTTTGAAAAGGATTGGGACGCTGGAGGGGATTTTCAGGCTGGTCTGGTAGGCCCTGAGCCATATGCTCCTCCACTAGCTTACTGCCACCCAGATTAGGACCTGATCCAGTGCATGAACCCCCAGAAGCAAACAAGTGCGAACCTCCCGGCTGTCTCATCAAATGACACCGAAGCGGAAGAGACTTGGAGCTTCTATGGGGCAAATGCTCCAGAGTGGGCATGCAGTAAACGAGTGGGCATGCAGTAAACGAGTGGGCATGTTAGTGGAGAGAGGTCGGGGATCTCCAGAGCCGCGCACATGGGCCCGCAACTATTGATAGACAACCTGATTCTTCTGATTTTCTTTTGTTTTGTTCACTGTTTAACCCCTTGAGTGGCACGCCCGGAAATTTTCCGGGACGAGCTCCACTGCTCATAGCGATACAGCCCGGAAGATTTCCGGTCTATGTATCACTATGGGAGCTGCAGAGCACAATGCCACAAGCTGTAGCAGTGTGCTCTGCCTGCACAGACCCACAGAGAACAAAGCAAGGGCTTTGAAAAACCAGCAGAAGATATTGCCGATCTGCCGGCAATCTCCTGGACTGGTTTGTTTACAGGTTGCCATAGAGACCATCGGCTTGTCAGAAGCAAGCCGATGGTCTCTGTGGCAGGGAGAGCTTGGTGTTTGGCTGTCAGAGGACAGCTAGGTACTAGCTCTTACAGCAGAGATCAGAGAAAACCTCCAATCTCTGCTGTGTTAACCCTTTACATGCTGCAGTCTATGTGACTGCAGCATGTAAAGGGTTGTCACTGCAGCATGTAAAGGGCTGTCACCATCGGACCCCCGGAATGTGATCAGGGGTCCTGATGGGTCCCTGTGGAAGTCCCCTAAAGGGACAAAAGAAAAAAAAAAAAAAAAAAAGTTAAAAAATTATAAAAAAGATAATAAAAACACTTGTCTCCCTTTACTTTGTAAAAAATCAAAAATATAATCACACATGTGGTATCCATGCGTTGTAATGACCCAAGAGAAGGAAGTTAATACATTTAACCCTTTAATGACATGCCCCTTTTTTTCTTTTTTCCCCATTTCTTTTTTTCCTCCCCCCTGTTTAAAAAATCACAACTTGTCCCGCAAAAAACAAGCCCTTATATGGCTGTCAATGGAAAAATGAAAAAGTTATAGCTCTTGAGACGCAGCTGCAAAATTAGTTGAAATTCAATGATTAGACCATTTTAAAAAACCTGCCCTGGTGGGCACGACAGTGTGGTAGGAAACCCGCCACTCAAGGGGTTAATGTGACCAAGGTTTATTGCAGGTGCCGAGGATGGCCACCCTTAAAGAAGGGGGTCATGTAACGGGTTGACCATCCCTATAGTAAAACCAGTTAATGCCAATTTGTGTTTCATGATATTTTATGTGCGCTGATTTCATTTCAACATTTATTTAAGGGTCTCAGCTGCCAGGTGGACGGAAAGGAGAGTAGGCTCCTCTATTGTGTGAGGTGACAGAGCGTGACCATGTTATAAAAAGCCCTCAATGAGTTCACGCTGGTGTGACGCAGCTAGGAATTAGTCAGCGAGACAGAAGGGAGCTGTTGTCATGTGCCCAAGGGCTGCTTTTGGCGCATGCTGAAGCAAAAGGTACCAGCCAACCCGAAGGTGTTTGCGCTGAGCACAGCTGCAGAGAGCGGACAGGTGAACCAGCCAGAGTCCAGCGAGTATCCCAATTTGAGTCACCTCCACCGTAAACCTGCCATCTGAGGAAGGAAGCCTGGTACTGGACCACTTCAGCACAGTGATGACTGCTGGAGTCTGTATTGTTTGACTTGCTGAATTTTGATTAAAGACCCTGTTGCAAGTTATCCGGTCTCCAGATATGGCTGCAACCTCTAAACATGCCTCTTCACCAATGCACAATCCGTCACCCCTGCTCCCGGGACTTTTACCTGCAGATTGCCGCACACCTCCACCTCCCCAAGGTAAGCCACTGGGTTTAAGAGTATTCTGACCCACAACCACCCGAGCCAGGCCTATCCAAAGACCCTAATAGTGCTGATCAGGGACATTATTCCTTAGCAAGAGCATTCAGGGGCACTATAACTGTGAGGGGATCACGAACGGGTACTATTACTGTGAGAGGGTCAATGAGGGTCACTATTACTCTGAGAGGGTCACTGGGGGGCACTATTACAGTGGAGTCACAAATAAGTACTATTACTCTGACAGGGTCACTATTACAGTTAAGGGGTCACTAATAAGCACTACTACTCTGAGGGAACACAAAGGGTGTGGCTTAGCATGAAGGGGGTGTGGCCTAATGTGGAAAATAAAATTTGTCCCTCTTTACATTGTTCAAAAATTGGGAGGTGTGTGGATTGGATGCAGAGAATGGAGTTGCCTGGTTCCAACAAAAAGGCGGCACAGTCATTCTCCATCATAGCAAATAGGTGCTAGTCCAGCACTTCAGCCCCTCATGGCAGATGATGGGACACTACTGAAATTCTGTTCCAGTGACATAGAAAATCACCTTCAAAATCAGCTTCTAAGCAAATTAATGGTGATCTGCTGCAGTGCTAGCAGAGCAGACAAGGGCTTGTTGTAAATCTATTTATATTGCTTCTGTTGATTTCCATAGGTTCTGGGTAGGCAGTGAGCGCCCTCTTGTGGTAAGGGCAGGAATAGGAATGAAAATCGGCTCAGGCTGACAAATGACAGCAGCCAACAAATATATTTAGAGACTTAAATTGGTGCTGCACAGTTCTGCTCCCTTAGCCAAATAGCACTAACCCCTATCTACTGGAAACTTCATGTCCTACTAGATGTACACGGAGCATTGGTAGTCAGACATTGCTTTGCTGCTTTCGGATTGGCCAGTGTTGCTCCAGTATCTTACACTTGCAATGCTCAGTGTGCATTGAGAAGTATAGGAAGTGTTGCGGCCATATTGGAAACCCAACAAGGGACCACAGGAAAAGACTGACCCGCGGCACTATGCACATAGAGGAGGGCACCAGGAACAGATTATATCCCAGGGACTGGCGGGTTCAGAAGCTTTTCACAAGCCGACACATAATCTGCTGACACGTTCAGATAATTGTATCCCTGAGAACCAGGGAACTCGTGTAACAGGAAAATTCGCTCCTAGAATACGAAATTCTACAGAAACAAGACCAGACGTCTCCCAGCGTACGTTACTGTGTGAAAGTGAGGTCCACCCATCGAGTTCCCAGTCACTGACATGTTATACTATGTGGTGAAGATTTGTTTTAGTGATCTAATAGATGACGTAATTGTCTCCGCCTGCTGCCACCACTAGGGGGAGCTCACTGTATATGGAAGTGTACAACTGGTAGAGACCTCAGTGTATGTATTCAGTAAGATGCCTCTAGTTTTCACTGCAGGTAACACAAGGCTCCGCCTGCTATACGGATGTATGAGCGCTTAGTGACCGGACGATTTTAGGCCCAATCATCAAAAGATTTGTTTTGTTTTTCATTGTTGCATTCCAAGGACAATAATGCTTTTTATTTTGCATCAATATAGCTATGTGAGTATTTTTGTGGGTTGAGTTGCATTTTTTAACGGCACCACGTTGGGTTACATATAAGGTATTGATTAACTTTAATTATTTTGGGGGGAGAATGTAGTCAGTTATTCCATGACTGTTTGCTTTTACATTCTAACTACTGGGCTGTTCACCGTAAATTACATTGTGAAAACTCTATTCTCTGTGTTAGTACGATTACGGCAATGCCAGCTTCATGTGACGGACGGGGGCAACGCTCTTGCTAAACCACTTAGAACGTGGTATCAAAGGTGGTAAATGGCTGGGATTTGAGCTTAGTTTTCTCCGATCCCGGCCAGGAGCCTGGCTATCATTAGATAGTGGAGTCTCTACTCCTCCCAACATGGGACACCCCTTTCGCCTTTCGAACAGTGAGAAGAGGGACAACTGTATTGGCAGGCAAAGCTCACCAGGGCAAATTGTCAGATCACGCCCCCTTTACTCAAAGCCATGCCCTCTATATCCCATAATAGTGCCATTCGGTGATCCCCTCACAGTAATAGTGACCACCCTAAAGGTCTCAGTAGTAATAGTTATCCCCATAGGGGCAGCAGTAGTAACAGTGCCCCAATAGTGGTCCCAGTAGTAACAGTGCCCCCATAGTAAACCCAGTAGTTACAGTGCCCCCATAGTGGCCCCAGTTGTAACAGTGCCCCCATAGTGGCCCCAGTAGTAACAATGCCCCCATAGTGGCGCCAGTAGTAAAAGTGCCCCCATAGTGGTCCCAGTAGTAAAAGTGCCCCCATAGTGGCCCCAGTTGTAACAATGCCCCCATAGTGGTCCCAGTAGTTACAATGCCCCCATAGGGGCCCCAGTAGTAAAAGTGCCCCCATAGGGGTCCCAGTTGTAACCATGCCCCCATAGTAGTCCCAGTAGTAAAATGCCCCCATAGTGGTCCCAGTAGTAAAATGCCCCCATAGTGGTCCCAGTAGTAAAATGCCCCCATAGTGGTCCCAGTAGTAATAATGCCCTCATAACGGTCCCAGTAGTAACAATGCCCCCATAGTGGTCCCAGTAGTAAAAGTGCCCCCATAGTGGCCCCTGTTGCAACAATGCCCTTATAGTGGTCCCAGTAGTAATAATGCCCTCATAGTGGTCCCAGTAGTAACAGTGCCCCCATAGTGGTCCCAGTTGTAACAATTTCCCCCATAGTGGTCCCAGTAGTAACAGTGCCCTCATAGTGGTCCCAGTAGTAACAGTGCCCTCATAGTGGTCCCAGTAGTAACAGTGCCCTCATAGTGGTCCCAGTAGTAACAGTGCCCCCATAGTGGCCCCAGTAGTAACAATGCCCCCATAGTGGTCCCAGTAGTAATAATGCCCCCATAGTAGTCCCAGTTGTAACAATGCCCCCATAGTAGTCCCAGTTGTAATAGTGACCCTCAATCTGGGACTGTGCTGCAAAATCTGGGCCAGTTGGCAGGCATGCTCGTGGTGTTAGACCAGGATGTTGTATAAAGGCAGCAGCCGGGCCTAATGCTCTTTCACATGTGTCATTGTGTGCTTGGAGTCGCACAGCACAACCCCCGGTAGAGGAACCTGCCGGTAGGCCGTATTCACACGGGCGATTTTCTCACACAAGTTCCGTCCGACTCCATGATGGGCAGAACTCACACGGGAGAAGAACCCCTTCATTTGAAGGGTTAATCGACACAAGCGGTTTTTCTCTCGAGTTTGAAGAATCGCTGCATGTCCTGTTTTTGTGCGACTCTTCTTCAAGAATCGGCCACCCGCATGACCTGCGATTGTGAAGGGTTTTTACAGAATGTTACCGTTGGAACCACATGATTAAACTTAAATTTGCGGCACGTTCACCTTAGCAGCGGATCCTCTGCGGAATCCGTCTCTTCTACAAGGGGAGCGAATTGGGGACAAGAATCTGCATTAAAAACCACATCAAACGGTCCCGGCGTTATTACGCTCTCCGCTGCGGCTCCGCCGTAGAACGCCCCGTGAGAACAGACGGCAGGTTTCCTGCGCGCATTTTGTGCAGCATTTACGCCCCATGAGAGTCCTGAGGGTCGTGTGCAATTCAGGTCCAGGAAAAATACACCGCCTTCACTGCATGTGTGTGTATCGTTTTCAGTCCATATTTGGCGCATTTTTTGGTTTGTACGCCATTATTTCACATCCGGGTTGCGTCTGCACTCGCTGCATTTTTCATGTGTGCGCCAAAAAAAAAACAAAAACCAAAAAGGCCCAATGGATATCAGTTTTTCCCCCGCTGCCTCCTGGCAACATGTAAAAAACGCAGTCCACGCGCTACAACTGCGTACCTGCGCCTCTTCATGTGACCCCAGAGACTTCAACGGGGGATTCTGGTCCGTGATACAAACCAAAATAGGGGATGCTGCGATTTTTTTTTTCGTACGTAAAAACGCGTCTGAGTACACCAATGAAAATCAATGGCGTTACACGCTGTGCGCATTCCGTCCGAAAAATACGTACGTTCGGGTATCTTCATATGGCGTTTGGGGTTTTTTTGGGGGGGGTCTTGAAAAAAATCAGTCTGATTTTGCGTGCAATTTTTGTGTACTTTTTCCGCACAATTCCCATCTTTTTTTGTACATATTTTTCACGTACATATATAAAAAAAACGCTATTTGATTTTTTTAAATTTATGGTCGCCTAGGTTACATGCATTTTTTTAAACGCCAACATAGACTTCAATGGGTAAAATCGGACAAGCTGCGAAATTTTTCTTACTCGGACTATTCGCCCAAGTAAAAAAACGCCCGTGTGAATATATCCTAATACAGACAGACAATACGCCGCGAGGCCTGAGTTGCAGTAACTAATGCGCAGAGTCTGTAAGTGTATCCTCCTGGTTCAGCGGGACGGTATGAGCCCCTCATACTGTACTTGGGGCCCGGGGGAGACCACAGCCTTATTTTAGCGTCCTCGCCAGATGGGCGGCGTGATATCACCTCCTATTAATAGGCTTCCTATAGCTGATATCCGATCTGGGCGCCGACTCAGCGATCACGGAAGGTTGTGGTTTCTGACAGCTGTGATGTGAGGGCGACACGCAGGTTTGTGCTGCCGGCAGTCTCTGTAGCTGTAGGGGATGTTCACAAGCGGCGCGGGGTTGCCTCTGCATGACGATGGCCTCACACGACCGTGTTTGCGCACATATTTGCACGTGCAAAATGTGCAAGCGCAAAACAGAGAATAGAACCCAATGATTTCAAGGGGTTCGTTCCCATGAGCATGTTTTGCGCACACGGAAAAAAGTAGGACCTGCTCTATCGTTCTGTGGTTTTCACAAGAGGCCCCCGTGCCAAAATACGAAGGATGCGCAAAACACTGCGCAAAAACAAGAAAAAAAAATAACACATCTGGACTTCATTAGGCTAGCCACGGAAAAAGGGTGTCACGCATGCGAACCGGCCTCGCGGCGCAAAACGTATAGAACTATGCATAGATATGTGCGCAAGTGTACCTCATCCAACCACGTAAATCCGCAGCGAGCTGATTTACGCATAAGACTTCTACAAGCGCAAAAATACTCGTAATATTGCGACTCTTTAGCGCTGCGGAGGTCGCGCTGTCGATCGCGGTTTACTGTACTTTCTGCGTTGCCAGGAACCATTCACATTGACGCGGGAATTAACTAGTCCCTCCTGTTTCCTATGAAATTGCGCGGTTCATTGCACAATTACGCAGGGATCGTGTACGTTTGCACACCCCCATTATTAACCCTTACTGCGCACACAAATAGAGCACATGTGAGCAGCAGATCTGTGCAAGGATCAGCCCAGCGCTATTTAATGACGGTTCCGCTTGAAAGACGCAGCGCGATTCTTATCCATGCAGACGATTTTTTTTTCCGCTGCAAAAATCGCCTTCGTATGCAAGCGTGGTTTGCGGATTCGCGCACGGGAGCGGGAATGGGATCTGAATGAAGTCTGATGCTGAATACGCGTCAAAATCCGACAAGTGTGAAGGCAAGATTCGTGGCGTGCCTATTTGCGAGTGCATGAGCGTACTGTGCTTTTTTGTTCGTGCATCGGCGTATTTCACCGCACCTTTTGCGCCGCAGGGTCCGTTCAGGACGACTGAAATGGCCAATTAATTATTGGGTTCCAGATCTGTTCTTTGTTCAGCGGCATTGCACAGTGTATCACGCATCTCCTTGCGTACTGTGCGCACATTTGCATTGACTTCTATGGGGACCTTCGGTGCGCAAATGTGCAGTAGAGCGCGCTGCGGTTTTTTTTTAGGCAACCAAGATGTGCAGGAATATACACGCTTGTGACCGAGCCGCTGGCATCAATGGATTCTGTTCTCAGCGTGCTGCGCGTTTAAATGCTGCGCACACAATTACGACCGCGTGACTCCGGCCTTATGGTCCATTTATACGGACAGGTAATCCGTCCACGCTGACAACCAGCGACTGACAATAAGCGTGTCCGCCCCCCATGATTGGCGCTTACGTGAGATGTGCAGCCGGCAGCGATACATTTCAGGCTGCGGGGCGGATTCTGACCCGGTTTTTAACGCAGATTTCAGCCTGGAGTCCCCCCCCCCCCCCTCCTCGTTGAGGCGTTTCTGTGTTTAAACGATTGTTCGTTCTTTTGCGCGGCCGGGTCATGAGGCAGATGAGTGTTTGTACGGACGGTCGCACCCAATAATCCGCCCTGGTACAAAAACCTTCAGGCTGGAGGCTTGCCTGCGTAAAAGATGTGTTAGGCTACTTTCACGTGGGCGAGTGCGATACCGGGGCGTGTAACTTGGCCAATACCGCGCTCACCAACATGATGTCTCCGAGGGGCGAGGCAAAGCCTCCTCATAGGATGGAGTCTGCCCCCGCGGCCCGCAGCTACACGGCGTCTGCCCCCGCGGCCCGCTGCTGCACGGCGTCTGCCCCCGCGGCCCTCTGCTGCACGGCGTCTGCCCCCGCGGCCCGCTGCTGCACGGCGTCTGCCCCCGCGGCCCGCTGCTGCACGGCGTCTGCCCCCGCGGCCCGCTGCTGCACGGCGTCTGCCCCCGCAGCCTCCTGCTACACGGCGTCTGCCCCCGCGGCCCGCTGCTACACGGCGTCTGTCCCCGTGGCCCGCTGCTACACGGCGTCTGTCCCCGCGGCCCGCTGCTACACGGCGTCTGTCCCCGCGGCCCGCAGCTACACGGCGTCTGCCTCCACGGCCCGCAGCTACACGGCGTCTGCCCCAGCGGCCCGCTGCTACACGGCGTCTGTCCCCGCGGCCCGCTGCTACACGGCGTCTGTCCCCGCAGCCCGCAGCTACACGGCGTCTGCCTCCACGGCCCGCAGCTACACGGCGTCTGCCCCCGCGGCCCGCTGCTACACGGCGTCTGTCCCCGCGGCCCGCTGCTACACGGCGTCTGCCTCCACGGCCCGCTGCTTCATGGCGTCTGCCCCCGCGGCCCGCTGCTTCATGGCGTCTGCCCCCGCTGCTTCATGGCGTCTGCCCCCGCAGCCCGCTGCTTCATGGCGTCTGCCCCCGCAGCCCGCTGTTTCATGGCGTCTGCCCCCGCGGCCCGCAGCTACACGGCGTCTGCCCCCGCAGCTACACGGCGTCTGCCCCCGCGGCCCGCAGCTACACGGCGTCTGCCCCCGCAGCTACACGGCGTCTGCCCCCGCGGCCCGCTGCTTCATGGCGTCTGCCCCTGAGGGCATATTAACTTCTTCCCACATCTGCAACAATCGCCATTCCAGCAACCTGATTGGTTGTTTGGGTTGGCTGATTTAACCTGATTGGTTGTTTGGGTTGGCTGATTTAACCTGATTGGTTGTTAGGGCATAGCAGTAGCAGAAATTGCTAATATGCCCCCCGCGGCCCGCAGCTACACGGCGTCTGCCCCCGCGGCCCGCTGCTAGTGATCAATACCCGCTGACGTGTCTTGCCGCACAGTATTGCGGTCTGCACACGCTCCGAGCCCGGCCGGCTCTCACGCCTCACAGACCGAAAACACCGGAGTGCCAACCGGAAATACTGACAGATGTAGCGCTGATAGCGGGCGGACAGACAGCCGCACACGGGAGGCTTCCCAGCGCTGTGGCGCCCCCTGGCGGTGCTGCCGGCGGAGGTGACGTGCGGGTGGACGGCTTCCGTCCTCTCAGGCCGGCGAAGGGGGCGAGCAGGATGGACTCCCCGCGGGAGGAGGAGGACGAGCCGGAGCTGTGGAGCCGGGAGCCCGTCGGTAACTAGTCCCCGTACATTGCCGCCGCCGCTCACACACAGGGGGCGCTCTGCCCTCCGCACTGGGGCACAGACAGCAGCGCACAGCTACATGGTGGCGGGATAGCACCCCCAGCAGGCGGCAGGGGGTAATAACACCCTCAGCAGGCGGCAATAACAACCCCTCTGACAGGGTGAAAACACCCCCCACCTATGGCAGGGGGTAAAGAAAAAAATACAGGTGGCAATGGGTGGTAACACCCCCAACAGGTGACAGCAGTAGGTGATGGTTAGTGACACCCCATCAGGAGGTAATGCTCCCCCCCTTCCCTGGCACAGGAGGTAATGCCACCCCCCCCCCTCCCTGGCACAGGAGGTAATGCCACCACCCCCCCTCCCTGGCACAGGAGGTAATGCCCCCACGGCATGCTGAGCCCCGTTACATAAGCGTACGTCCCGTGGCGTTAAGGTGTTGTCCGGCTGTGTCACCGCTGCCCTATCCTCAGGACTGACAGCCACCGGCTTCACTCCATCGGACCCTGACTGTAGGATCCGCGATCGGCGCCCGCAGCTCACGGCGCCCGCAGCTCACGGCGCACTTTGAAAGTATTTAAACTTCACACCCGCGGAAAATAATTACAATTTTCGCTCGCGGGGAAAAAAAAAAAATCGCAGCCGACTCTGTCTTACTGCGGACTCCTCGTGGACGCCCTCCATGGTAGTCAGTGGAAGCCGTCCGTCCCGCAGACCATCCGCAATTGGCATTGCGCGTGGGCGGTGGGTACCGGCATCATCGCCTAGCAACGGGAAAAGCAAACATAAATATAAATCTGTTCAGAGAACGCGGGGACGCCCGCTGGAATCCACTGCGGGGATCCCCATGCCATATGCCACCGGCCATAGATTCGTAAGCCGCTGTCACGCGCGCTTTTTACCGCAGAGCTTTGAACGCCGCAGTGGTCACGGTAGAACGCTCCCATTGATTTCAATAGGGACTCGCAGACCTGCGCTCGAATGCTGCGATTTCTGACGCCGTGATTTTTTAGCGCTGTCCGCTGTATTTTACAGCATTTTCGTGCTTTTTAACGCACCTCATCAGCCGTCACAATGGCGGGGTGTGCAGTAACTTACCTCCGAAAACGGCGGTACAATCTCTGCGTTTGGCAGATGCTGTGTGTGAGAATGGCCTAGGGGTCTGCTGCCTGGGACCCCCACCGATCAGCTATAAGCTGGGCCTTTGTGCTCATGCACTCAGGAAGTAGACAGCTCCATCCCCACTGCAGTGGGCAGGCTTGGTACTACAGGCATTGAAGTGAATGGGAACTTTGCCCGCAATCCCAAGCCTGGCCACAGCAGTGAGAACAGAGCTGTCTGCAGTAATCAACTTAGTACTTGAGCAGAAAGGACCAGCTTACAACAAATTGTCGGGGGTCCCAGGTGGCGGACCCTTACTGGTCTACTACTGATGGCCTCTCCTACAGCTAGGCCATTAAAAACTGACCCCCTTAAACATCTTAATTTTTAGTCTGGACTCTACCTGCTCTCCCCGTCTGCAGTGCCCATACTCTGATGGCCGTCTTCGTCTCCTCCCAGCCATATGGCACTTATATAGCGCTATATGGCGGTGCCTTCAGCTGCCGGGAGGAGCCAAGAGCTGCAGACTGAAGTGCAGGTACTCCAGACTGATACATTGTAACAAACTACCAGGGCATTAGAGAATTGTCTAAACGGACAGATACCTTGTAGCAAACCCTCAGCGATGAGAAGTATTGGGTCTGTACAGGTTTTCAGCCTCCAGACATAAAGGAGGATGTTTCTATTCACTGACAGCTGACTGAGATCTTGAAAATAGTGACAAATTGGAGCACAAATTCTCTCAGTGCAGAACTTTTCATGATGGCGGTGTTGTCCACCGCGGCGGCGTCCTGTAGTTGGCGCTGTGTGCTCCGGGGTCTGACAGTCTCCCCTTCCTCCCCTCCAGGCTGCAGGCGCCCGGCTCCGCCCCCCCGGAGGGTCATCCTACACCTGGACATGGACTGCTTCTACGCGCAGGTAGAAATGATCCGCAACCCGGAGCTGAAGGAGAAGCCGCTCGGTAATTGTTATAGTGGTGCCCAGACGGGTAAATGCCTGCAGGTAGCGGTGCCCCCGATGATGCCCATGTGTCTATGAAGGGAGGAGGTGGCAGAGAACTGGGTGAAGTGATGATGAGGATGGGCAGCTGTCGTCTTGGTAATGCTTCTTCTCTGCACGGTGCCACTTATGTGCCCACAGTCATCTGACACTGATGGCTCCGGCCTGATGTTCCTCCTGTGCAGAAGTTACATGTTAACAGCACAAAGCTGGCGCCGTACGGAGGGGCACACTGCAGCTGGCGCCGTACGGAGGGGCACACTGCAGCTGGCGCCGTACGGAGGGGCACGCTGTGGCTGGCACGTTACAGTTAGGCACGCTATAGCTGGCGCAGTACAGAGGGCCATGCTAGTGCCATATGGAGGGCATACTCTGGCTGGCCATTATGCATAGGAGGCTGGCACAGTATGGAGGGCACACTGGCTAGTGGGGTAATCGCCCCTCAGATGCTGAGTACTTCCATCTGACGCTCCTGTGATCGCTGATTATATAAAGTTTCTGGACTTTCCCACCAACATAAGATATGGCATCATTTGTTGCCCGCTGCATTTTTTCTGCTTTGACCAGGTGGGGGCGCTGCACTGTGTGGGGACACCTGTGCATCACTGCAGTTGGGAAATGCCCCAGCTGGACATGAGAGGCGAGCTGCGTTAGACGATCTCTGGGACTGACCACGTCTCACATGTCCAGCTGGGGGATATTCCTACTACAGTATAGCGGAGGGTCCTGAGATCTGCTGATGAGGCCCCCAAGTGGTCTAATGTAATATTACACGTTACCCAGTAAAATCAGTGGTGCCTGTGTAATACGTAGGGGCGCACAATGTAGTATATGTAGTGGCACACAGGGCTCTGGAGCAGCAGAGACAATAGGGCAAATAGAAATGGGTCCAAATACCCCCATGGGGCAGAATCCTTCATCTTATTTTCATCATTAACCCTCTAAAGTTTTGCTTATCTTGCAGGCGTCCAGCAGAAAAGTTTTGTCATTACCTGCAACTACGCAGCCAGGAAACTCGGAGTCGGCAAATGCATGCCCGTCCGAGAAGCCAAAGAGCGGTGTCCGCAGCTGATCCTGATCTGCGGGGAGGATCTGACGCACTACAGGGAGATGTCCTACAAGATCACAGGTGACCGCCGGAGGGGAAGGGGGGGGGGGGTGTCTGATGTTGTGGGACTTTCCTAAAGACACTCTACAGGTTAGGGCTGGAGTCTTGGGGGTTAATTGCTTACTGCTTTTTCAGTCCCTGTGTAAAGACGTCCATCAGTAGAATTTGTACATGAAGAGTTAAAGGGGTTGTCCAGTTGTAAACCACTGATTGTGTATCCGCAGGATAGGTCATCTATAGAAGATTAGTTGGGATCTGCTACCTGGGATCCTCGCTGATCAGCTGTTGTCTGGGATATTATGCTTGTGCACTGAACTGATTTCTGCAGGAAGCAGCCAGCTCCATTCCCACTGCAGTGGCTAGACTTGGTATTACAGGCAAAGTTCTCATTGAAGTGAATAGGTTTAATGCCAAGTATGGCCACTGCAGTGAGAGTGGAGCTGTCTGCTTCCTGCAGAAATCAGCTCAGTGCACAAGCGTAATATCCCAGACAACAGCTGATCAGTGAGGATCTCAGGCAGCAGATCCTAACTAATCTTCTATTGATGAGCTATCCTGTGGATAGGCCGGGGGCTGCATTCCCACAAACGTATATCGGCTCGGTTTTCACGCCGAGCCGATATACGTCGTCCTCGTGCAGGGAGGGGGGGGGGATGGAAGAGCCAGGAGCAGGAACTGAGCTCCCGCCCCCTCTCTGCCTGCTCTCCGCCCCTCTGCACTATTTGCAATAAGGAGAGCCGGGGCGGGGCTAAGTTCTTAGAATTAGCCCCGCCCCTGTCCCACCTCTCCCAATTGCAAATAGTGCAGAGGGGCAGAGAGGGGGCGGGAGCTCTTCCATTCTACCGCCCCCCACCCCCCCACCCCCGCAGATGAGGACGACGTATATCGGCTCGGCGTAAAAACCGAACCGATATACGTTCGTGGAAATGCAGCCTAATGGAGAGTTCCTGTAACTTGGCATCTGATAATCCAGCTGACATTCTTATATGTAGAGAATAACAGGATGTCTGTTGTCTCGCTCTCATTCTCTTCCTCTCTGTCTCTTTTTGTCCCAGAGCTGTTGGGAGAGTTCAGTCCGCAGGTGGAGCGGCTCGGTTTTGATGAGAATTTCATTGACATCACAGAACTGGTGGATCAGAGGCTGCGAGACCCTCAGTGTGACAGATCCCTGGAGGTGTCTGGTCATGTGTACAATGATCAAGGTGAGAGAAATCCATATGTTTGGTGGTGGCTGTGCCTTCAAGTGAATAAGACTGAGCTGCAATACCAGGCACAGCCACAACCAAATGTATGGCACTGTGTCTGGAAAACAATGAAGCAGCTCTGCAGCCTCTTCAATCAGCTGATGGATGGGGGTATTGGACCCCTATTAGGTGACCACTGTAGCCATTCAGAATCTGCAGCGTCATCGTGCCAAACTCCTGGAGTCATAGTTCTCCGGATGTGAGCAGGAGTTCAGGATGGTGACCGCTGCGGCCTCTGATTGGCTAGAGTGGTCACCTGACTTCCACCTGATGTACATACCGGGAGCCAGAGCAGCTCCGCTGTTTCCTGTGGGTTTAAAGTGAAGTGATGAGCCAATTTCATAAAAATCATTGTGAATCGGCACTGCTGATTCCGACTCCCATTAAAATCAACTAGTCCAGCTTAGATAGCCAGAAGTCAACGGGGGCCAATACGACATCTGAGTACATCCACGCGGGAGCTGACATACTCTTGGACCATGATGGATAAGTGCTGTGTGTGACTGCCAGTCCTACCCCGTACTTTTGCTCAAACTACTTAACAGTCTGTGCTGATCGTGCCGCCTGGAAAAAAAAGAATTGAAAGCAAAAAAGGGCGGCAGTAGGAAGGGGTTAAAGCAATTTTTGCTTTTCATCTAGAAACACCACCACTCTTGTTTTGGGGTTGTGGCTGGTATTGCAGCTCAGCTCTTTTCACTTAAATGGAGTTGCAATACCAGACACGGCCCATGGACAAGAGCGGCGCTATTTCTGCAAAAAAGTAGACCTACTAGTTTTAAAATCCCTTCAATCAGAGGATCTTGTTAAAAAAAAAAAGTAATGAGAGGGGACTTTTTGAACAGAGTTTACATTTACAAAGGATATTCTCTTAAAATGATCATCTAGTCTCGCTGTCAAACTTTGTCCGGAGGAAGGGGAGTAATATTAACCCCTTCCGCAGCATTCTACTGTGGATTTGCTGGTTCCTTCTTCAGTCTACAAGATGATGGCACCTCCGCTGTCATTACCCGATGCAGACTGTTCATCAGTAGTCTCAGGCTCTTCATGCTGCTTTTGGATTTGCCAGTTCACATGCTGGTCAATCGGAGAACGGGTGAAGTGCATCAATGGTCTAGGACTCAGCGGGCATTGGGTAGTCGGAGAACATTGTGGCCCTCCTGGAAGATCAAAGAGGGACCCGGGAACTGGCAGATTTATAGCCGAGTGTCATATTACTACTCCTCCGATTCCAGAATATATTTCGTCTCAGGATTAGAGGGTCGCTTTAAATGTATTTACCAACAGGGGAAATACTCTATATACAATATATACAAACTGCGACTGAGTAACATTCTATCTCCATTGCCCTGTAGGCCCCCCACATACTGGTGTGCATGGAGCCGTGTGTAGTCTCTTAATCCTGAGGCATGCACACTGACATTCTTCACACAGACTGATGGTCCGCCAGAAAAAACTCACTGATACTATACAGATAATATACAGTATTAGGGGCCCGCTAGTCATCACATGACCTGGCCCCTGGGTATGTACATTGGGCTATAGAGTCCGTGTCTTGTCCCTAAGGCAGTTATATTATTAGGGTGATGGTAATAAAGGGGATGTGATAACAACACAACTTTTTTTTTCTTCCCAGTTGTAGATCCCAGTGATTGGACTCACCAGCGTTTGATCGTGGGCTCTCACGTGGCCGCTGACATCCGGGCAGCAGTACACACCAGGCTGGGTATGACAGGCTGTGCAGGCATCGCATCTAATAAACTGCTCTGCAAACTCGTTTCTGGGACTTTCAAACCAAATCAACAAACTGTTCTGTTTCCTGAGAGCTGCAGCCATCTGATCAACAGTCTGAATCACGTCCATAAGATTCCAGGTACGTATGTAATACCAGTCACTGCCACTAAGGGCTTATAGCGTGATAGGGAAATATGACCCTAGTGTATAGTAAACAACATAGTGTCAAATAATGGAGCCTTAAAGGGGATTCATGTATAAGCAGAGGGCTCGCTGTATAATGACAAGTTTTGCAACTTTCTAATATTCTTTTTTAACTATGTCTGCTTTCTGTCAGTGAATAATGACACTTGTTTTAATTCACAGGCACTGTGCATACCTCACTCTGTAGCTCTGGTCTGGCCGATGTTGATTATTAGAGACTGTGACTACTAACCTCTCCCCTAGGCATCTGAGTTACTGCATGTCATACAGGCAGCACAGATGCTGGGGATAAGCGACAGGGGTCGGAGTCTCTGATAGAAAGTGGCGGCTGGACCATACCTGTGAAATGAAGGTAAAGTACTTCCTGGTGAGGTTGGTGGTGATAATGATCAATTACAGTGCTAAAGTGCTGTGCCTGATCATTATGGTAGCGGTCAGAGGGGTCTGGCACTGCCGGACCCTCCTGACATTGGATCAAAAGACGCACACACTTTTTAGTGTGTCTCTTAGTCCAAAAAATATGGCATATTAGAAAGTTGTAGAACTTTTCATCTATACAAAGATTAAAGGGGTTTTACCACCAAAGACATTTATCCCCTCTTCACAGGACAGGGGATAAATATCTGAACGCTGGGAGTCCCAACAGCTGAGACCCCCTGTGACCTTGAGAATGGTGCCCATGACTACCGCTCCATGCAATTGGAGATGGAGGAAAATTGCCAAATGCATCAGTCTCTTCCTGTCCCATAAAAGTGAATGCAGCAGTAGTCGGGTATGCACACTGCTGCACCATTCACTCGGTTATTCAGGGGTTCCTGTGATCAGCCCCCCAGTGATCAGACATTTATCCTCTATACTTTGTTTAGGGCTTAAAAGTGTATTTGGTGGTAAGACACCTTTAAGATTTATTGCCGTAAAACAACTAAACCCCTTTAAAAAAAATGATGCGTGTTGTCTCCCTCTACTGTTGATTTTCAGTAACTACAGCCAGAGCTCGATTGTCTTTAAAGGGGCATTCCCATCTCAGCTTTTTAAAGCTGAGATTGGAAACCGCTGCCATGGCTACTGGACACCCAGCCGGAGTTTATATACTGTTTCCGTAATTGAAATGAATGTGAGCTTCAGAAACAGGTCTGCACTAAGCGGTCGGCTTTTTCTGACAAGCGGCCGGAACAAAGCTTCTGGGTTTTCCCAACTCAGCCATGAAGAGCCAAGATGGGAATACCCCTTTAAAATTCAGCAGCAAGAGCTTTTCGATCAGATATGGATATTGGTAATCTATCTTATGACGATTATTATTCTACAGGTCAGTAGTTAGTGCGACTTAATGTTATCCTCTCCAATATGTGCAGGCATCGGACATAAAACAGCCCAGCGTCTGGAAGCTTTAGGGTTAAGCAGTCTGAGTGCCCTGCAGTCTTGTCCAATCACGGTCCTGGAGAAGGAGTTGGGAGCTGTGGTTGCTCAGCGTATCCAGATGCTCAGCAGAGGAGAGGACAACTCACCGGTGACACCGTCTGGACCCCCTCAGGTAGAAGGAAGCCTATGGGGACAACGATTGAGCGCCGATCGACATGTGTTAATCAATGCTCGTTACATCAGCCAAGAATTCGGCTCGTGTAAAAGAATTCTTGAAGCGTCTGCGGGACATTCACACTTGGCAGATTTCCACTATAACTGGGGGGCATCTATAGGAGCCATCAAGGAAAACGGACACCTGTGGGGATATTAGTCACTGGCAGAAACAATCCTGCCACACTAGGGGGAACACCCAGCAATCACGGGATGCCTGGGTCCAACAGTCAGCCTCTTTTTACCTCATAGCACCTATAAATGGCCTCGATCTTCCCCTCAGATCCTTGACTGTCACTGACAAGTGCCGTACATTTGTGGGATCCTAAAAAGCTTATGGCTTCCAAACTTTGTGTTTTTTTTTTGTTTTGTTTTGTTTTTCAGTCTATCAGTGAGGAAGACTCCTTTAGAAACTGCTGCACAGTATCCAATGTAAAAGCAAAACTGGAGGAATTGCTGCGACTTCTACTAAATAGGTAAGTAGATGGTTTTTAAGGGGAATCCATCAGCAGTTTTGACCATACAAAACTGCTGACGGCGCTGGGTAGGGGCAATGGAGTGGAGTTTACCTTTTGTCCTTGGTTTTATTAATAGCAGGTCTTCAAAAATGAACTTTCTCATCTGTTGCATTGGAGGACACAGCTTAGGACAACGGGTATAGCTTCTACTACTAGGAGTGGGATACTAAGCATAAAAGTGTTACCTCCTCCTACCAGCTCTTCCCCCTCCTGCAGGCACCAAGCTCATCAGTTTTAACTTAGTATCTGTGGTAAGCAGACCTCTTCGCTCATCAGTCTTCAACTGGACCTTTCAGGACCTAACTATTCTGTTTCCAACCTGTTCCTCAGAAGGCAAGGAGGCACAGTCAACTATCAAAGTTTGACATTGTCCCGCCATCCATAGTGTAACCCTATTCCCGCACTATCCAAAGGCAGATGAGAACAGGGGCGCTCACTACTGGAGTCTGGAGCCGTATTCCTCCATGGTGGTACGATAGGTATTTTCATTCATGAAGGTGAGTATTCTGATTTCCCATGCCCCACCCCCTTCCCCTCCAAGGGGGCAGTACTTTGTTGTGACTGGCAGGCACTGATCCACCGCGCTACTTTTTCAATGCTGCAGGGAGTGGGGGGTGCTGCGGCAGCGCAGTGACCCCACAAATGGCGCCGGATTGCGGCAAGCAGCGGAACACTATGTGCCACTCTAACTGGCATCTGCAGGCCTTGTGGTTGCGGGAGTTCCTTTCTTCAGGAGGTGCCCTCCATGGCTGCAGACACGGCCACTAGTCAAGCTACTTCCGTCAGAGCGGGCTCAATGCATCTTTCCCATGACAGCACCTGTGCGAGACCTCCTCCCATCCAGGCAGGAAATAAAGCCCCTAAACGTGACATCTTGCAATTCGAAAGACAGGTCTTAAAACCGAAGGGTTTAGCAGGTAAAGTATTTTCTACTCCATCTCTAGTAGAAAGGAGGCGACCTTTAAAGCTTATCTTACAATTTAGAAAGCCTACTTTAATTTTAATTATAATGTGGTGGACATCCTCGAAGGTCCCATTTACTCTAATATCCTAGAATTTCTTTAGACAGCTATTGATAAAGGCTAAAGGCCCGTTTACACACAACGATTATCGCTCAAAATTCGTTAAAACGATGGCATATCAGCGATCATCGTTGCGTGTAAACGATGCCATCGCGCACTTTTCGTCTGAATGATGATTTTTAGGTGAGTTAAAAAACCATCGTTCAGACCACATGCTGTGTTCTCCACGGGAGCTAGAGATTTCATTGTATTTTCTTTGCAGCCCCTGTGAGAAAACATACCACAGGCTGTTATCTCCATGGGAGCTAGAGATTACATTGTATTCATGCCATCAGCCCATGCAAGAACAAAAGAGCTGATTGCAGAGCTCAGATCACCTGCTGAGTTCTGCAGGCAAGTCCTGGAGGCTCATTTACATGCAAACGAAGCTGATAAAGTACTAATGGGCATTAGTGCGCATTAGTACTTTGTGCAAAATGTTCGCTAAGCCTGTCAATCTTTTAATCGTTTAAAAGATTGTCTTTGCATGTAAATGAGCCTTAATACTATTAAAGTACAAGGGTCGCCTCTTAGTGGTCTTTGACATTCACTTATGTGAATGTCCTTGGATTAGAATCAGGGCTGTTAGTAGTTTACATCCTACTATTAGATCTAGCTCTCCTCCGTGGGATTTAAACTTAGTGTTATCCTATCTTTGTCAACTTCCCTTTGAAGAAAACTCCAATTGAATTCCTATCTTATAAGATGGTCTTTTTAATAGCGATTACCTCCGCTGGGAGAGATTATAGCGATATCTGCAGTTCCACAAATATTCTTAACGATAGCGTGGTAATTAAACCTGACCCTGCTTTTCTTCCCAAGGTGGTTTCTGGCTTTCACCGCTCTCGGGAAATTGTCCTTCCCTCCATCTGCCAAGAGCCTCAGGACGAAAAGAAATGTCAACTTAATTTGCTTGATGTTAGGAGACGTCTAATCAGATAGCTAGAAGTTACTAAATCTTTCAGGAAGTCTTCTCAACTGTTTGCACAGTTTCAAGGGAATAACAAAGGCCAGAAAGTGTCTGGTAGAACGTTGGCTAGATGGATTGTTTTCACAGTTAGGTCAGTTTATTCATCCGGAGGGATTGAGGCTCCTTCAGGATTTGGACCTCGCTCCACCAGGGCGGTGAGCGCTTCGGTATCTACTGATCAATTCTGCAGAGCTGCTACATGGAGCTCTCCGAATACTTTTTTTAAACATTACAGACTGGATCCCCAATCTGAGGATTCTTTGGAAAGAAGATCCTTCAACAGTTAGCTCGCCTCCCTTAGGATTATGTTATGTGGTTTATTGTCTCACAGGTGCTGTCATGGGCGTAAGGGAAATGTAAGATTACTTACCGGTAATCCTCAGTCCTCCCTCCCCTATAGGAGATGTATGGTTAGTTTTAAGTGCAGATAAAAAAAAATATTTAAAATGTAAAAAAAAAAAAAAGTAAATAAGGTTAGAATTTCACTCCCATCAGCCAATGGATCTTGTTATGAACTGAGGCTATTGAGAGCTATCCTGCTTTTAACCCCTTTAGGATACAGCCCTTTTTTTTCCCCAATTTCCGTTTTTTCCTCTCTACTGTTAAATAATCATAACTTTTATTTATTCATCAATGTAGTTCACTACATTTAATGTGCTGAAAGCCTTTTTAAAAATTTTAAGTGTAGTGAAATGGAAAAAAATGAAATTCTACCATCTTTGTGTGTGTGTGTGGGGGGGGGGGGTTGTTTCTACAGAAGGTACATGATTAGGTTATTCTATGGGTCAGTATAATTACTACGATACCACATTTATGTAGATGTTTTTCCCGTGCTACTTTTAAAATCTAAACTATCTTTGGAAAAAAAATAAAATGTATTTTCTGCCGCCATCTGCTAACAGCCGTAACTTTTATTTTTCCGTCGGCATACTTGTGCAAGTGTAGTCTCTGTTGGTACATATGACTTTTGATCACTTTTTATTCCATTTTTTTTTTTTCTTTGAAACAGGGTGACCAGAAAAGCGCAATTCTGTTGTTTTTTCTGACACCAAATAGGGTGTTTAAACTTTTTATTACCTTTTTTATATTTTTAATAATAAAACTTTTTTAAACAGATTTTCACATTTTATTTTAGTCCTCATAGGGGACATGAACTTCTGATGGTTTGATCACTCCTGCTGTAATACCATAGTAATACATTATACCATGATCTGGCAGAAAACTGTAATAGCAGCCATGGGGTCTTTCAGACAGCCCCCAGCTGCCATAGCAACCAAGTGGCACCCCGCAATCCCATTACGGGCCCCGATGGGGACCGCTGGACATCGATCTTGGCATTTAAATGAATTGGATCACTACCAATTCACAGCCCTGCCATTTGGGTTGGCCACTGCCCTCCAAGTCTTCACAAAGTCTTCCAAGTCTTCTGGCATCTGTGATAGCTCTCCTCGTTCCTAAGGGATAGTGGCCATTCCCTACCTCAACAACATTTTGGTGAACGTTCCAACTCAGTTGGACAATCTAAACATCCTCCGCATCACTTTGGGCATTCCGTCCTGGTTAGAGTGGATCATCAACCAACCCAAGTCCTGCCTTTCGCCATCTCAGTGTCATGTCTCTCATTCGACATGGCATGTGCCCGGGTTCTTTCCCCGGCGCAGAAGTTCGTTTGCTTTTTAGGCATAAATGCATTCACTGCAAAAGCTGTCTCCGATGCCCATTCATCACTGCACGAGTATACGATTGAAGCTATGGTCCTGACAGCCTGTGGTTTTACTGAACCTGTCATTCAAACTGTGATGAAGGCTAGAAAGCCCTCCTTTTCTCGAGCTTATCATCCTGTCTGGAACAACCCAACTTCCATCTTAGGCGTTTTTCGCTGTCTTGCCTTCTGTCTTTCTTGCAGAAAGGGCTAGACATGGGATTGGGCCTTAGTTTCCTGAAGGATCAGGAATCGGCGTTGTCCATTCTTTTCCAACGCCCCTTAGGCTGAAAGTCAGCTGTCTGTACTTTTTTTAAAGAGAGTCGCTCACACGACTATAGGCTCACCCCTTGGAGCCATTGCGCAACATTTTGGATCGTCTTTTGTCCTCTAAGGTAGCCTTTTTGGTAGTAATTATTTCCATCCGCAGGACTTTTGAGCTTGCATCCTTGTCGCAATCCTCTGTTCACCATCTTCAATCAGGACAAGGTGGTCGTACATCCTGTGCCCTCCTTCTTATCAAGGGTAGGGAACTTCCCTTCTGGGTTACTGCACACTTTATTCGGGCAATGTATGTCTCTCGGGTGGTATGCAACGGCGCATCTGCTGACGTCTCTCTTGGTCGAAGAGTCTTGCAAATGGCCATAAACTGACCACATGTCTCTTGATCTACTCTTCCCCATGCCTAAGGGACTGCTGTGGAATGTCCCATGATCCTAAGCTGTGTCTCCAAATGCAGTGGACAAGAAAATAAGATTTTTGTACCTAGCGTAAAATCTTTCTCGACTTGTTCATTGGGGGGTTCACAGCACCCGCCCAAAGTGTTTTCAGCATTTTCCCATATTCACATCCTTGTTGGAGCCTTCTCCCCAGAGTTGCACTTGGATCTAGGCCATCTTACATTGTTTACGGTTTCCACTTGAACTATTTAATTTGTTTCTATCCTACTTGCTGCTCCTACTGCTGGCATATAAACTGGCTAGCTTGGTGCCTGCAGGAGGGGTATAGCTGGTAGGAGGAGCTAAAACATTTTTTGCTTAGTGTGCGCCTCCTAGTGGCAGTAGCAATAGACATGGTCCTAAGTTGTGTCTCCTAATGAATGAGACGAGAAAAAGATTTTATGGTAAGTACAAAAATCTTACTTTTATCTCCCCAGGCCGCTGAAAACTCTCTGAAAGCGGGCCTTAACCTCGAAGTGCTCTCGCCTCTTTGCGCTTTGCAGCCCACACCACCACCCTCTTCCGTGATTGACGCTGTAGCGACTTCCTGGTTGAACACCACAGCTGTCAATCAGAGCCGTGGAGTGGCTCGGTGTGGGGAGCAGCTTCTTATATGTCACTTAATGTAAACTTTTCCTTTGCAGACTGTCCACTGATGGGAGGATCGCCCACACGCTGAGGTTGACCATTCGCCAGTTCACACCAACCAATAAATATTTCAATCGGGAAAGTCGTCAGTGTCCCATTCCAATGAACGTGGCTCAAAACATGAGCAGCGGTAAGGGGCATTTGACTAGTAAAGGGCCGCTGTGAGCGTCGTGGTAAAAGCTGTGGTTTTTTTTTATTATTTATCTTACAGCCTGGTATGTTAAAACCTTTTGGTCGTAATTCTTTACTGTTTTGATTTTTTTTTTTAAGTTAGTTACTTTGTGTGATGTCAAAGAGAAAGCAGAACGACTGCAGCATCAGACTGCACAGAGTCTGTAGTCTGTAACCGTGGAGACGCATTGCTGTGCATGGCTGCTGTAGACACAACATAGTAGTAGAGTTTTAGTTGCAGCTATTTGCAGAAATGTTAAAGTTTTTTATTTTATCTGTACCAAAAATAACCTTTTCGTAATTTGTATATGATTGTCGGTTAAACAGACTTTTCCTCTTCAGGATCAGACAGCGCTGCAGTTTTCTGTACACTGATGGAGCTGCTCATGAAGCTCTTTGAGAAGATGATTGACGTCAAGTTGCCCTTCCACCTGACCATCCTGAATGTTTGTTTTTCCAACCTCAAAGCTTCCAAGTCCTCAGGGTCATCAAGAAATTCAATTGGGTTTTACCTCACTCAGAAAAAGTCATCAGCAGATGAAGGCAGCAACAGCCAGGTAGGATTATAGCCTCTATACACAGAAGAGCTGACAACTCCTCTATATACTACACCACACAGGAGAGCTGACAACTCCTCTATATACTACACCACACAGGAGAGCTGACAGCTCCTCTATATGCTACAGCACACAGGAGAGCCGACAGCTCCTTTATACACAACACCACAGGAGAGCCGACAGCTCCTCTATATACTACACCACACAGGAGAGCTGACAACTCCTCTATATACTACACCACACAGGAGAGCTGACAGCTCCTCTATACATACTACACCTCACAGGAGAGCCGACAGCTCCTCTATACATACTACACCTCACAGGAGAGCCGACAGCTCCTCTATACATACTACACCTCACAGGAGAGCCGACAGCTCCTCTATACATACTACACCTCACAGGAGAGCCGACAGCTCCTCTATACATACTACACCTCACAGGAGAGCCGACAGCTCCTCTATACATACTACACCTCACAGGAGAGCCGACAGCTCCTCTATACATACTACACCTCACAGGAGAGCCGACAGCTCCTCTATACATACTACACCACACAAGAGAGCCGACAGCTCCTCTATATACTCCACCACACAGGAAAGCCGACAGCTCCTCTATATACTACACCACACAGGAAAGCCGACAGCTCCTCTATATACTACACCACACAGGAAAGCCGACAGCTCCTCTATATACTACACCACACAGGAGAGCCCACAGCTCCTCTATGTACCACACCACACAGGAGAGCCGACAGCTCCTCTATGTACCACACCACACAGGAGAGCCGACAGCTCCTCTATGTACCACACCGCACAGGAGAGCCGACAGCTCCTCTATGTACCACACCGCACAGGAGAGCCGACAGCTCCTCTATGTACCACACCGCACAGGAGAGCCGACAGCTCCTCTATGTACCACACCGCACAGGAGAGCCGACAGCTCCTCTATGTACCACACCGCACAGGAGAGCCGACAGCTCCTCTATGTACCACACCGCACAGGAGAGCCGACAGCTCCTCTATGTACCACACCGCACAGGAGAGCCGACAGCTCCTCTATGTACCACACCGCACAGGAGAGCCGACAGCTCCTCTATGTACCACACCGCACAGGAGAGCCGACAGCTCCTCTATGTACCACACCGCACAGGAGAGCCGACAGCTCCTCTATGTACCACACCGCACAGGAGAGCCGACAGCTCCTCTATGTACCACACCGCACAGGAGAGCCGACAGCTCCTCTATGTACCACACCGCACAGGAGAGCCCACAGCTCCTCTATGTACCACACCGCACAGGAGAGCCGACAGCTCCTCTATGTACCACACCGCACAGGAGAGCCGACAGCTCCTCTATGTACCACACCGCACAGGAGAGCCGACAGCTCCTCTATGTACCACACCGCACAGGAGAGCCGACAGCTCCTCTATGTACCACACCGCACAGGAGAGCCGACAGCTCCTCTATGTACCACACCGCACAGGAGAGCCCACAGCTCCTCTATGTACCACACCGCACAGGAGAGCCCACAGCTCCTCTATGTACCACACCGCACAGGAGAGCCCACAGCTCCTCTATGTACCACACCGCACAGGAGAGCCCACAGCTCCTCTATGTACCACACCGCACAGGAGAGCCCACAGCTCCTCTATGTACCACACCGCACAGGAGAGCCCACAGCTCCTCTATGTACCACACCGCACAGGAGAGCCCACAGCTCCTCTATGTACCACACCGCACAGGAGAGCCCACAGCTCCTCTATGTACCACACCGCACAGGAGAGCCCACAGCTCCTCTATGTACCACACCGCACAGGAGAGCCCACAGCTCCTCTATGTACCACACCGCACAGGAGAGCCCACAGCTCCTCTATGTACCACACCGCACAGGAGAGCCCACAGCTCCTCTATGTACCACACCGCACAGGAGAGCCCACAGCTCCTCTATGTACCACACCGCACAGGAGAGCCCACAGCTCCTCTATGTACCACACCGCACAGGAGAGCCCACAGCTCCTCTATGTACCACACCGCACAGGAGAGCCCACAGCTCCTCTATGTACCACACCGCACAGGAGAGCCCACAGCTCCTCTATGTACCACACCGCACAGGAGAGCCCACAGCTCCTCTATGTACCACACCGCACAGGAGAGCCCACAGCTCCTCTATGTACCACACCGCACAGGAGAGCCCACAGCTCCTCTATGTACCACATCGCACAGGAGAGCCCACAGCTCCTCTATGTACCACACCGCACAGGAGAGCCCACAGCTCCTCTATGTACCACACCGCACAGGAGAGCCCACAGCTCCTCTATGTACCACACCGCACAGGACTACACTGAGGCCTCTTTTTAAGATGAGCTCCTGGCTGAGGAAGTTACTTTTGCGTGAATTATGATTTTTCTTTTTGTTTAAGGTAACGGATTTCAGTACAAAAAGTAATCCTGCATTTTCTGGAAAGCCTAGTCACTCTCCCAGTCCTGTAGTGAGTAATGACGAAGCTTCACTATCAGTACCTGAGAATATCGACATGGACGTGTTCAGTCAGCTGCCTGAAGACATTAGGAAGGAGATCACCCAAAGTCCGCATACAACCAAAAAGAACAAAAACGTACAGACGACCCGACCAGCAGCAGCCGCTGGGGGAATACAGCATTTTTTCACCAAAGGAAAAATGGGGCATCTACTCGCTTCTGCAACACATGGGGGGCGTTCTCAGGACCCAGTGCAGTCCTCACTGAAAACGCTCTTGAGAAAGGACTGTGAATTTACTAGCAGTGCCTCTGACTCGCTCATCACTCCTAGTACATCGCACTCTGTGGGTACAGAACCAAATGTTGGATTTTCAATGGATTGTGCAGAATCTGGGGAAATGGGCACCATGTCATCACTTCCTAAAAGCATCGATATGAACGTGTTTTCACAGCTGCCGGTGGAGCTTCAAAAAGAACTTATGAGCGAATGGAAGAACCAGAAACTCATTCCCAAGATCCAGGCCAAGCAGTCTCAAGATAAATTCAAGGGCACAAAGGGTCAAAAGCCAAGCGCAGCGCCTCATTCCAACAACCTGCTTAAATATTTCAAGCCGCGGTAGATGGCGCCGCCTGTAATGACAATCGTTATGTTTTGGTTATGTTTATAATTGTAAATAATGTTTATATGATGGGAGGAAGTACATTATAAAGGTTTCATATAAGATGATGACTGCGTTTCTAGGTACCATGTATTCTGGTGATGAGGCCAGACTGTAATGGGGGCATCCTCTGGGGTGTAGACAAAAATCAGGATGAGCCCTGTTGTTTCCTTGGAGCTCTGCTATAATTTCACAATATATCTTTTTTCCACTCAGTCATTAACTCCTTAAGGAGCAAGCGTGGTAAATTTACGGCACTTGGTCCTGGGCTTTAATCCCTGCCGATAGAAGAAATACGACGTAGGACTAAATCTTCTGCTCCTGCAATCAAGCAGGTCGAGTCCCTAGCTGTCAAACACAGCTGAGGACCCAGAGGAGAAGAAAAAAGCAGTTTGTAACAGCTTCTGTCTTCTCCTTTCCCGACTACTTAGTGCTCAATGAGTGCTATGTACTAAAAAGTGGAAGTATAACTTACACTATGCGACCCAGCGATCACCAGACCACCAGGTTACCACTGTTATACCAGAGCTGCAGGGTCCTAGCAGACCCTGATAAGCTCTGCCAGTGACTATTATCACTATAGGGGGATGTTTTTTCTGTAACTGGGGCTCCTATGGAATGCTCCAGCTACAGTGGAAAAGTGTGTAATAAAAAAAAAGACCATGTGAATGCTCCCCCAGAGCTCTTATGATGTCATAGGGGTCATAGATGGTAAAAAAAATAGTTACAGGATGATTGTCAATTTTTCATTGAGTAGAGGGTTTGACCCGATGACCCTGGGGGTCCCTTTCAACTCTGATTCTATGAGTTAAGTGATTACAATATGGGAGCAAAAGGATAAATTATTGCAGGAAACTGACCCCTTGAAGGGAAGCTCTAGTACCCTGTTGTACCGCCTCTAGCATGGATACAAGATGTGATACAGGCGGCATGGAGGCTCTAGTACCCTGTTGTACCGCCTCTACCTTGGATACAAGATGTGATATGGGTGGGCATGGAGGTTTTAGTACCCTGTTGTACCCCCTCTAGCTTGGATACAAGATGTGATATGAATGGGCATGGAGGCTCTAGTACCCTGTTGTACCGCCTCTAGCTTGGATACAAGATGTGATATAAACAGACATGGAGGCATACAGCTTCTCTATGGTATCCTGTGGCATATCGCTGTACATTTGCTCTAACTGAACCTCTAGATCATGCAAATTTGTAGGCTTATGAAGTTGGCATCCAACATGGTCCTATATATGTTCTATTGGTGATAAATCTGGCGATCGGGCAGCCACAAAAGTGTGACAATGTTATGGAGGCCCCTGTGCCATCCTTGTGTGTGTGGCGAGCATTAGCCTGCAGTTTGGCCGTATCATAAAGATAACAACTTTCTGTCACTTACTAAAGATAATTACCTTACCCAACTTGTACAGGACCCGACAAGAGGAACGGACGGTTAGGACTTGATATTAACCAATAGACCTGACAGAATAACAGGGGTGCAGATTGGGGGACCCTGCCATGAGAGGAACACATGTGGCTGCAGGATGTCCTGAACATATCGCTGAGCTGTCATTGTCCCTCGTACCACTACTAGGGGTGACCGATGGTCTGGGGGACCATCTCATATGACAGTCACACCAGCAGGGGACAGTGTATCGCTCCCCAGCAAAGGCAGGATTGAGGCGCTCACTCCGAGGTCTCCAGATGCTAACATAGCCGTTGTTAGTTCCCAAACTAAACCTAGATTTGTCATTGAAGACAGTCAAGTTTCATCATTTACAACACCACTGCAAACGGAGGTGACTGGCTGGATGTCATAGGCAGTACATGTAATGGGTGCCGCATGACCAAATGTCCTTCAGCCAAGTGCCTGGAGAGTTCACTACACACAAGGAGCCTCCAAAAGCCTTTTTATAGGCCAAAGGGGAAACCACTTTTATGGTCTCAGGTGACAAGACCTTTCATCTAATCACCACAACTCTAATCATTCGTATGTCTGCCTGAGATGGAACTGTGTTCCGAGTTTTGCAGTAAAACGACAACTTTTAGGGGCTTCGGTTTTTTTTAACAATGAGTGTATATAAAAAAAATCTGAGTCCCAGATTTGTACAAGACCCAACTAGCGGGACGGCTGTTTTGGACTTAATATTAACCAACAGACCTGACAATAATAGGGTTGCAGACTGGGGGTTATCTGGGAAATGGTCAACATAATATAATACATTTCAACTTGTCTTTCAATGGAGTTTTACTGGGTTACTATGAAAATATTAAACTTAAGGGCGCCCACCCACTGGCGATTTTTTTTTTTCTTTGCGTTTTGCGTTTTTTCTCAAGAGCAATTAGAATTGAATGTACTCCTGTCCACTAGCGTTTTTTTTTTTTGCGTTGCGTTGCGATTTTTAACATAGGAACTGTCAGTTGCATGTGTGTCCTTATTTTTCTCCTAATGCACCCATGAAAGTCAATGGAAATTAATGGAAAAGCCGTGAAAACGCGGCAAAAAACGCGGGGAAAACGCTGCGTTTTTCACGCACGAAAATCGCAAACGCCAGTGGGTGGGCGCCCTTAGGAAGGCAACTTTTGAGCAGCTCAGAGAATTAACCTTTATTGACTGGGACAATATCCTCAGAAATAAGAGTATGGACAATACATAGGAAATGTTTAAAAACATCTTAAATTCTGTGAGCGGATCATACCTTACAGGAATAAAAGGGTTAGGAGTAGGAGAAAACGAATATCGCTTAATAAAGATGTAAAGGGGGCAATAAACAGAAAAAAAAAGTGTTTCAACTACTAAAATGATATCAGATAAGAGCAGCAAAGGTGGAGAAAGAGAAACTCATTGCCAAAGAGAGTAAAACTAACCCTAAACTGCTCTACAATGATATAAATAGTAAAAAGATTAATACGGAAAGTGTTGGACCTTCTAAATAATGTAGGAGTAATTAGAGAGGGTGATGAGGAGAAAGCAAATCGATTAAATAGGTTTCTCTCCAGTGTATTCACAGAGGAAAATGAAATGTCAGATGAGATTTAAAGTGATAAAGTAAACTCTCCACTAAATGCCACCAGTCTAACCTGGGAAGAAGTGCAGATCTGCCTTAAAAAGATAAAAATAGACAAGTCACGGGTCACGATGGCATACACCCCCGAGTCCTAAGAAAATTAAGTAATGTGATAGACAGACCCTTGTTTCATATATTTAGGGCTTATTCACATGAGCGTAAATTGGCCAGCGTTTTCACGGCTGACCAATAAACGCTACCATCTGATGCATTGGATTCCAATGCATCAGATCTCACAGGCGTATTCCGGTGGTGTAAAAGCGCCCGGCCGGGCCATACAGGAAAGATAGCCCTGGAACTATCTTCCTGGCTGAATTACAGCCGCTGCCATAGACTCCTATGGGAGCCAATGACAGTGGCCAGAGAAGGGAGGTGGGAGGGAGTTTAGCAGCGTGACTGCTAAACTCCCTCCCCCTTCTCTCCGCCCCTTGTCACTGTTTGCAATGGGAGGGGTGGAGCTAAGCTTCACCCCGCCCCCTCCCATTGCTGGCTGCGGACAAGGGGAGGGGGCGGTAGGTTAGCCCTGCACCCTCCCATTGCAAACAGCCGGAGAGAGGAGGTGAGCCGGCAAGGGGGAGACAGCTTATTAGAGCTAAGCTGGCTTCCCCCGCCTGACGGCATATAAGTTGAGCCCATGCATCACATGGTAGCATATATCGGCCGGCCGTGAAATCGCCGGCCGATATACGCTCGTGTGAATAAGCCTTCAAGGACACAATAATGATGGGGTCTGTTCCACTGGATTGACGCATAGCCAATGTGGTGCTGATATTCAAAAAGGGGTCAAAAAGTGAAACTACAGGACGGTAAGTCTTACTTCCATTGTGGGTAAAATGTTTGAAGGGTTTCTAAGAGATGCTATTCTGGGGGACCTCAAGGAAAACAGCTGTATAACTCCATATCAGCATGGGTTTGTGAGAGATCGCTCCTGTCACACCAACCTGATCAGCGTTTACGAGGAGGTAATTTCTAGTCTGGACCGGAGAGTCACTGGATCTTGTGTATCTGGACTTCTCCAAAGAGTTTGATACTGAGCTGCATAAAAGGTGGGTATATAAAATGAGAATACTTGGTCTGGGCGAGAATGTATGAAGGCTGTCCTCACACATGCATTCAGAAAACATCCGAAACAGTGGCGTTTTACAGCGTTGTCACGCAGCATTTTCCAACGCTTGTCCCAGTGTTTGACAGTGTTTTTTAACGCTTCCCAACACTGTGATGGGTGAGGAGGGGCGTTTATAAGCGCTAAAACACGCGAAAATAGAGCAGACAGCGCAAGAAAATTGTGGCGTTAGAAACCAGATAGAGGGATTGTGCAGTAAAATATCAATATTTACAGTTGATACAAAACTATGTAAAGTAATGAACACAAGAGGATGCAAGGAGTTTGCAAGAGGATCTGGATAAGTTGGGGGTTTGGGGCAGAAAAGTGGCAAATGAGGTGTAACACTGATAAATGTAAAGTTATGCATATGGGCAGAGAAAATACATATCACCATTACACACTAAAAGAGGTCTAGGGGCGCATGATGAGCACAACATTGTTCCCCCTCTTCACAAGTCCCTGGTCAGACCACACATGGAATATTGTGGACAGTTTTGGGCACTGGGACTCAAGGAGGACATATCAGAGCTTCAGCGGGTACAAAGGTGGGCAACTAAAGTAATGAATGGAATGAGCGGACTACAATACCCAGAGAGGTTATCAAAATTGGGGTTATTCAGTTTATAAATGACAGCTGAGGGGCGGCACTTTTGTACAGGGAGGTGCTGTGGGGCATAACTATTGTACGGGGGGCCGCTGTAGGGCATCACCATTGTACAGGGGGCCGCCCCTATTATACTGGGGACCGTTGTGGGGTGGGTCACTATTGCCGCTGGAGGGCGTCACTACTATCGCTGGGGCCGCTGTGGGGGGGTCACTATTATCGCCAGGGCCGCTGGGGGGGGGTCACTATTACCGCTGGAGTATGTTTACATGTGGCAGAAATGGGCAGGGCTGTTTCAAAATAGACAGTGCAGATTCTGACTGCTTTTTGGGTGCGGAAATGCTGCAGAATTTGCCACAGTATTTTCCGCTGTGGACATTCTGCAGTATTTCCGCATCCAAAAAACAGTCAAAATCTGAACGCTGTCTATTTTGAAGCGGCCCTGTCCTTTTTAGAACGAAGGGGGTTGCAGTTTGGGCACTCTGTCTCTAAAAGGTTTGCCATCACTGAATGGGAGTGTCTCTTAGGCCGCCTGCACACGGGCGGAAATCCCACGGCGGGATTTCCGCCACTGAAAGTTTGCATAGGAGTGCATTACAATACGCACTCCTATGCAGACGGCTGCGGTTTGGCCGCGTGAAATCTCGCGCGGCAAACAAACCGCGGCATGTCCTATTTTTGTGCGGGGCTCGCACTCACCCGGCCGCCGGCTCCGGTCTGCGCATGCGCCGGCTGCGCGGCAGCCGGCACATGAAAGAGCCGGGGCCGCCAGGCGCGGGTGAGTACGCGCTCGTCTCTGCAGGCTCTCGGGTCGGGTCCCGCGGCGAGAATTCTCGCTGCCAGATCCGACCCGCTCGTTTGCAGGCGGCCTTACTGAGTGGTTTTCCATTCTGGGTCATAAAAGGGGATCCTAAGCAAGGGACCCCACTCTATGACTTTTATCTGCCTAAGGCCCAATGTCCACAGCTGGATTTGATTTGCAGATCGTACGTAAGATCCACAGTTCAAGCCCCCCATAGAGAAGCATGGGCATCCGCAACTCAATTAACACATACGGATTTGTTTTCAGGATTCTGCATGTAGAAAACAAGTCCCAGCATGCTCCATTTTCTTGTGGTTCCCGCACGGACAGCTTCCATTGAAATCAACAGATTCCGTAGGAAGGGGAGATTTACTGTGCATGTGCGACGGTGAGCCATGCGGACCATCTACAGTACAAAGAAAGAAGATGCGAGGTACGCGCGAACACCGCTGCCGGCAAGGTCGGATTCCGCTGTGGACTCCCGTATGTGAAATCAGACCTGCGTTTGGACGTAAGGGCCTTAAAAGGATTATCCAGGCAGCGCCCACCAGGGTAGGAGCGAAAGTGTTGCTCTGACCCCTTTGTAGTGGCGCAGCTCTCAATGAAATCACAAAGAGGTGCTCTGGTGATTGCAGGTTGGGGTCCCATTGATTTCAATGACAGCTGTGCCTGCAATGACGAATGCTGGCCAATACACAGGGGTTGGAGCAGTGCATCCCGGTGGGCGCTGCCCGGATAAGCCCTTCAATAGGCATTTGCACAGAGCATGCTATCTTGGCACAAGCCTTTAAGTCTCTTAATGTTGTACAGCATTTCGGCATCTTCAGTTGTCTTCTGTGTCCACCGTAGGCTATAATGGAGTGTAAACACATATGGTATCTGTATCCACCACTCAGGGCCCAGTTTTTTCAGGATCATGGCGTCCCAGCCCCTGGACCCTCACTGATCAGATATTACAGCATACCATTAGTATCAAAACCCCCTTTAAAACTGAACTAGCCAGTACTACCGTATGTCTCCAGCCTCATCAGCTCGCCCAGCAATAACTATAATTAGTGAACCCCTGGCCATCAGTAGAAGTGATTGTTTCATCCTCATTCTATACTGGTTGGTCTTATATGACATCTGTTACGACATTTCCATTGTAATATATTTCTGCACCTTTAAGACTTCAGGAAGTTCTTTCCGGTTCAGTATAATCACTGGAGCAGACGTATTTGTGCCCTTAAGCAATATGGCGGTGTCTGGCTTCACGTGACATGAGGGGGCAGATGCGGCTTTCTTCCAGCACTTCCTGGCACGCTTCTTTCTGTGTGTGATTATGTCACAAGCATCCAAGAGCCAGATCAAAGTACAAAAGCGGAGGAGGGGTGGTCTGTGCTGCCGCAGCTGCCTGACACTGGGGTAAGACAAGGAATGGCAACATTGTAACTCCTGTGTGCAACCTTGTAGCAATACTGGCCTCTGAACATCCTAGACTTGCAAATATCTTCATACAATATAGAGGCAGGAAGATGGGGCAGCCCGACCAAACACACATTATTAACCCTTTCTGCCGCAGCCCTTGGTTTTTAGCATTTTTTCTTTTCCAATTTCAGAAAATCATGCATTTTTCTATTTCCGGTGACATAGCTACATGAGGGCGTGCTTTTTGTAGATCGAGTAATATTTTTCAATGCTACCGTTTAACATATATAATATTGGAAAATTTCTAAGTGGGGAGAAATGGGAAAAAAACTAAGATTACACCATTTTGGTAGGGTTGGTTTTACAGTGTTCATGGTGCACTAAAAATGAGATGTTAGACTGGTTTCACATCTGCGTCAGAGCCTCCGGCTGGAGGTTCTGTGGCAGATCCGGGTCGAAATCTGGAAGAAAAAAACCTTTTTCTTCCATCCAAAAGCCGGACAGCTGGGTGGACAGTCAATGGGGTCCGTTCTGCGCTGTTCAGTTCCATCCTGAGACGTTCGACCACGGGGATTCTTCTCTCCTGCCCCCCGAATGGAACAGGAAAGCAGAACCCTGAGGGCAGGCATGAAACCACCCTTATCTTCATTCTTTGGGTCAGTACCATTACAATAATACCAAATTTATATATATATATATATTTTCTTATTGACCACTATTTTTTAAATGAAAAATTGCTTTATGACCCCCTTAACTTTATTTTCCCATCGATGCAGCCATGTGAGGTCTCATTTTTTGTGAGGTGACCCGTAGTTTTTATTAGTAGCATTCCAGGCTTTTTAATCATTTTGTTCTTGGAGATGGGATGACAAAAAAGTGCAATTCTGGCACTGCATATATTTTTTCTGACTGTTCATGGGAATAAATAATGTCACGTTTTAATAGAAAATACAAAAAATATGCGGCGTGGGTCATTATTTGTAGTGTATTTGAGAACTGCCAAAAGATCTCTTAGAAGCACAGATGGCCACGAGTCAGCAGTTGTAACTTCCAAGGAAACGTGACGGAAAGATCCAACTTCATAAAAAATTTTTTTTGAAAAGCATTAAAAAACATCCATAAAAGATCAGCACATACTAGGGTCTGTGATCAAGAAGCCCTTCTGCTTTGAAGCATGGGCCACATGGGCACCATAGTATGTGCTGAGCTTTTATTATGGATTTTTTAAAATATTTTTCAATAAAGATCTTTTCATGAAGTCGGATCTTCCTTTTGTTTTTCCATGTTTTAATAAATCAAACTTTTACGAACGCGATACCAGTTTTTAATTTTCTTAATTTACTTTTTCATTTTTTCATGTGACCAATGGGGAGAGGTTTTTTAATAAAAAAATATTTTGTATTTTTTACAATATATATATATTTTTTTATCTATATATTTCGTTTTAGTCCCTATAGGAAACTTGTACTTGATCACAAGATGGCGCCAACTGAGGCAAGTGACTTAACTTGCCTCTAGGCAATTCCATCCCTGCCTGCACAGTGCACATCACTCACTGGAAAGGGGAAGGAGTAATCCTGAGCTGCTCCTCTCTCTACCCCCCCCCCCCCCAATCCCCCTCCTCAGTCACTGAAGCTTCCTTTATTTACTAGATCTCATGCAATCACTGCCTGCACTTCTATAAACCCTCAAATATCTATCCAAACCATGCAGCTGCTATTGGGTCCCTGGAAAGAGGGGCCCAGCAATGGTTGTTGATCCCATTCCCTTTGCTACTAGGTGTCAAAAGCCTGTGCAGGAAACTCCTCTCTCATGGGGGTTTGACTCAAGGATCATGGAAAATGTGTGCAGGAGAAAAAAACTCGAAAACTTTCTGCCTAAGGGAAAAATCCGGCACCATATGAGGGTCCTTTATGTATGGTGCCAGACATAACCCAGTGGGCAGATAAGACTGCCTTAGCTCTTTAATCCAGTGGTCAATACCTATGTTTCTATATTTTTTGCAGTCTGCAGTGCAGGGATAATATTCTACCTGCAGAGGAAGCTGCTGAGCAGGAGAGCACCAAGAAGCCTCTGTCATAGGTAGGTAATGCGTAGGGTATGTTCACACATCCATACCGATTCCATGTCAAATCTGCATGCCATTAAAGGGATGACGCACCAGTCTATTCGTCACTTTTTTTTTTTTTGGCACTTGCATTTCAAATCCGCATGCGGGAAAAAAAAGTGACATGTCATTTCTTGACGCAAATTCTGTAATGTTTCCATAGCGGGAACTCCACAAGCAGATTTGCCCACTGAAAAGAGTTAAATCCGCATGCAGATCTGCGGCTAAACACTTGCATAGTCGTGGCAGAAATCGCCAGCTTAGGTAGAATTTTGCCATAGTTTTTAGAGGCGGAGTCCACATTGGAGTCTGCCGCGTGAGCATGCCCTTACAGTATTTTCCCTCTGATTGTCCAGTTGGGGGATCACAGAACTGTTAACCCTTTGCAATCCAATTTTGGATTCAGGGTTTCCTAGGGGGCTTTCTCTTTCTGCCATTATACAATGGTGCCATCTGCTGGCTAGAGCCAGTACTGCGGTATGGGATATTCTGGAGAGGCCCCTGACAACAGAGCAGCCAGTAATCTACAGGAAGAATACCCTGCCGGATGTCTTCTGGCATTGGAGCTGTATAGCTTTCAATCAGAATGTCTTTAGACGTCAGACATTGGATTGGAAAGGGTTAATGCACAGAAGATAGTTATTATTAGGGTTGTGGAATAGTCTAGGATAATGTGATCCTTATCAGTTTACTTGAAGGGGTTGCCCGAGTTATGAAAGGGCAGCCTAAGGGATCCCCCATGGTGTAAAGTAACAAAACAGCTCATACTCACCTCTCCCTACTCCCTCACTTGTCTCCTGCGGGTGGCTTTGGTCTTCCTGCTGATGCCATCTTTACAGACTGCAGTCAGTCTAAACCGTCTACAAACAAGGTGCTACAGCCAATGACAGCGCTCAGCTATAATCACTGAGCACTGTCATTGGCTGCAGCTGTAGGCTTACAGGACATCACTGGCTGACTACATCAACAACACATCAGAGACCGTCGGTAGAGGACAAATGGGGGAGTGCGGAGCAGTGGCTATCAGCTGTTTTGTTATTTTACACCATGGGGGACCCCTTAAGCTGCCCTTTCATAGCTCAGACAATCCCTTGAAAGGAAATGTAGCACCTGTGTTTTTCAATAAAACCAGATAGTGAAACATTTTCCATTTTTATATTTTGTTTTTAATTTCTATTTTAATTTAGATTTTTTTTTTATTCTGCTGTCTGTATGTGACTATGGGTTCAGTCATCTTGACTGAGCTGCAGTTAACAGCTTTTAGAGATGCTTTACAGCAGTTTCATGGGCCATAGACACGACGGACAGGAGGGGACCAACCAATGACTTCTAAGGGAGTGTGTTTGAACGTGCTTTGTGACTTGTGCAGGAAGGAGGAGGAGGTGAGCTATGACTATCACCTATTGTGAATGGTGAATCTTATGTTATCTATACAGAGTGTAGTCAAAAATACTGATCAGGCGCTATATCTCACTACTGGTGTCCTGTATGGAAATACCAATAGCGTACTTGAATAGGAAGGTATGGATGTGTTACACAATCGAATGACGTACAGGTCCCTGGGATCCCCGAAACATGGAGAGCAGAAGGAGGCCACTTCCAGTATGTTTTCCTTACTTCAGACATAGCAGCAGTCCCACAGGACTTAAAGAGACACAGAAAGCGGATTTCTGCTTTTCACATTCTTCTCTTCAACTCTGCAATTGGGTTTTTCTCTCTCCCTTATAGGGTCCGCAACACAAAATTGAAATCCATTATCCTGGCCCCCCAGGGGGCCGAGCTCCATACCACTGTGCAGCGCATCCATGTCTTCCTATTCAAGTACGCTATTGTTATTTCAATATAGGACACAAGTAGTGAGATATAGCGCTGGATCCAGCTTTTTCATTACACCCTGTATATAGGTGTTACTAGTAATTATTAGGAAATTATAGCACCAGTGTTTCTGGTGCCACACAGCTCTGCTCGATGCACATCACACACACTCTGCTCCATGCACATCACATACAGCTCTGCTACATACATTTTTATACCATACAATAGGGATCACAACCAGCACAGTAGAGTCCTACACACACTGATCACCCCCTGGTCATGTGACTCCGAACTCTTCCCACACAGGTGACTGATCACATGATGGTGACATCATCACAGGTGTTGTAAGAACACGGCTGCTGTCCAGCTCTGCAGGTTTTTAATAAAGTGAAGGACCTGTGACGACGTAACCATCATGTGATCAGGGGCGGAGCTCAGAGCTTCGGTGACTGATCCCATGATAGTTGTATAATAAATCAAGACTTGTGGCAGCATGTGGAGTTGCCAATAAATTCCAAATATTTATTCTCTATAGTCCAAAATGCCAAGTTTCGACCTCTGTTCAGGTCCAAACGTGGCATTCTGGACTATGGAGGAGTAAAGTTTTGGAATTTATGCGCACCTCTACATGCTGCCACAAGTCTTGATTTATCACACAATTGTCTTCTTTGCGAACGACGGTTCATGTTCCCTTTTATGTGGCATTGCATCTTGTCAGCCCTACTCGTGCTGGGTATAAGTGAGTGCTGCTGGCAACATCTGCTGCGGAACTGATCCCATGATGGTGGCATCTTCATATGTAACTCACACAGTCTCTCACAGGTAGATGGTCATTAGTATTCCATAGCAACTGAGGCCACGGGGGTTTGTAGGGGATGTAGTCCACCCATAATCTGCACAGCGATAAAGGACCTGAGATGATGTCACCGTCATGTGATCAGGCATGGAGCATGTAACTCACTCACTGACACAGAGCCCAGGTGACTGATCACATAACGGTGACATCATCACAAGTCCTGCAAGTCAGGACTGCTGTCAGGCTCTGTATGTTTTATGTTTTAGGACCTTTGATGATGTTACCATCATGTGATCAGGGGTGGAGCACTCACTCACGGACAAGTAGTTGTTAGTATTTTGATAGTGAATGACATCATCACATGTAACTCACTTGAAAGACCTATGATGACGGTTGTAGTTGGTCAAAATATTGAAGGACCTGTGATGACGTCACTGTCGTGATCAGGGGCAGAGCTCAAAGTTCTGGTGATTCAGCTGTTCACTGAGGTGAAATCATAGCTGGGATAAAGGACATTGATGAGGTCCTGTCATGTGATCAGGGGCGGAGAATGTAACTCACTCAAAGGACCTGTGATGATGTCACTGTCATGTGATCAGGGATGGAGCATGTAACTCACTCACTCATTCAGTCACTCATGGACAAGTGTCCATTAGTACTTATCTCTCATTGTAATCCTGCCTGTGGTGATAATGATGTGATTGCTGAGAAGTGATCTCGACAGAATAGGAAGGGTCAGGCTATTACTAGGTTTCATAGTAATTGTGAAAACTGCAGGATTTTTCATAAATATAGATGGTGACATCAAAAACTGATAAAAATGGGATATTAAAAAACATCACCAAAAATTCTTAGAAAATAAGATTAATATAAAAACCTGATTTCTACAAGATGACATTTTCTGATGACATGTTTCTTTTAGGGATGGACTATAAGAAGATCGCCGATGATGTCTCCAGAAAGATTCTATCATATAGTCAGGATTCATCCGGATGGAAAGTAGCCAAATCTACAGTAAGTATCCACAAATTACAGTCCATCTCATCTCTTCTGTTCCCTCATTTTACTTCTTCATCTTCCATCCTTTATTTTCCCTTTTCGTTATTTTACTTGTCCCTCTATCTTCCCACCTGGCATTTTCATTCCCTTCCTTCCCTTAACCTAACCTTTTGTTCTCTTCGCCTTGCTACCTTCCCTTTTCCCTATCTCATTTTTTCATCTTCCCCTTCATTAACTTTCACATTTCTATCTTCCTTTTGTACTTTCTTCTTCCTTTTCGCCCCCTTCCGATCCTTCTGGCATTTATTTTTCTTTCCCTTTATTCTTTTTGTCCTCCTGTATTTTTCTTGCATTCTCTTTACTTTCTCATCCTTAATCTATTCCTCTCACCCCCTCCCATTATTTACTTTCCTTCTCTTTCCCATCCTTTGGTCATTTCTATTTCCTTCTATTCCCTCTTCCTTTTGTTTCCCTTTTCTTCATTTGTTTTTCCATCTTTCCTTTCCCATCTGCAAATTAGTTTTCCTTACGTTTTCCATTCTTCCCTTTTCTGTTATTTCTTTTATTCCCCATCCTTTGGTTATTTCTATTTCCGTCTATTGTCTGCTTATCCTCCCTCTTCCCTTCTATTTCCCATCCTTCTGTCATTTGGGTTTCCTT
Source organism: Eleutherodactylus coqui (assembly GCF_035609145.1). Taxonomy (NCBI): domain Eukaryota; kingdom Metazoa; phylum Chordata; class Amphibia; order Anura; family Eleutherodactylidae; genus Eleutherodactylus; species Eleutherodactylus coqui. Next base: position 51,863,962 of record NC_089841.1, read on the forward strand.
CTCTTTCCTTTCCCATTCTTCTATTATTTCTGCTTTAATACTTTTAATGGCTAACAAAAAGAAATTATGTTACAACAAACGTTTGAAACTGCCTAGGTTTCCTCATCAGGATACTAACGAGACCCTATCTGTGGACTAATTAAGGATCTACTCTTCCCCTCATCCTTTTCTATTATTGTTTTAGATGCTAATTAATCACACCATGTCTCTGCCCTTTTATGTGTTCGTGTATACGAGGGGGTGCTGATAAGTCTTTGGCTTTACCCAGAAAGAAACGAGATAGGAAGATGAAACTTTACATTTATTCCACATTCTCTCCACTGATGTCAACGCACTTCTTACATCGGTATTCCAAGTTCTGTAAGCCTTGCAAAAAGAAGGATTTCGGTTGTGCCTCAAACTAGTCATCCATAGCAGCCATGGCATCAGAAATGGTGTGGAATTTGGTAGCCTTGAGGTGTTTCTTCAGGTTTGGAAACAGATGATAGTCGGAGGGAGCTAGATCTGGTGAATAAGGTGGGTGGTCAACCAGCTGGAAGCCTAGCTCCACCAGTTTTGCCGTGGTCGCTTGTGCAGTGTGAGTGGAGGTGTTGTCTTGCAGGAACAAGATTCCTTTGGACAGCTTGCCGAGCCTTTTGGCCTTCAGAGCTGCCTTTAATTGGTCCAAAAGTTCAATGTAATACGTTGCATTGATGGTGGAGCCATTTTGAAGGTAGTCCACTAGCAGCACGCCCTCCTTATCCCAGAACACAGACGCCATCACCTTAGTGGCTGATTTTTGCACCCTGAACTTCTTTGGGCGAGGAGAACCACTGTGCCTCCACTCTTTTGACTGCTCCTTGGTTTCAGGGTCATACATACATAAATCCAGGTCTCTTCCATAGTGACCAGTCAATCCAGGAAGTTCTTATCAGTCCGGAAACGCTGACAAATGGACCGGAAAGTTTTCACTCGCATACTTTTCTGATCTGTTGTCAAACATTTGGGGACCCACTGTGCAGATCCCTTCTTCATGTTCAAATGTTCATGGATAATGACACAAACACGTTCACGAGAAATCCCCATGATGTCGGCTATTCCTGCAGCTGAAATTGGCTGATTCTCCATTATAAGGTTGTGCACAGCATCGACGATCTCCGGAACAACAACCTCTCTCGGTCGTCCAGGACGTTCCTCATCATTGGTGCTGAAGTGGCCCGTTATAAATTTAGCAACCCAGTTCTTAACTGTAGAATATGAAGGGCATTGATCCCCCAATGTATCACCATAAATATCCTTTGAGGACTTTCATTGCAGAAACAAGACTTTTATCACTCCTCTGCTCTCATTTGCTGTGAATATCGCCTTAGACTCCACCATGTTTTCCCGCGTGCCCAGATCCCTGTTGCCATAAGCTACAAAGACAACATTTTGAAAACATGTATTAGACACCTAAGGCTTTCATGTGATGTAACATTCGTTACCATAGAAACAAGAAAAGAACACAAAGCCAAAGACTTCTCAGCACCCCCTCGTATATGTTTCTTCAGATCTGTCCTGTTAGGTTGCTTTATCAGCTTTCTGGTTAGTTGTGAAAGCTTACTTGAACACCATTTCTTTTTGTTAGCCATGAAAAGGTCTCAAATTTACAAGATTATTTTGCTTTACTAACTGACAACATTTTGTTCTTCTGGCTAACACGGTAACAAACGTTTTTTCTGCTCTTACTGTTTCCTTCTCTTCACTTTCCTTTTGCTTTTGTCCTTTCACTTCCCCTCTCTTTCTTTTTCCATCCTTCCATCAATTCCCTTTTCTTCTCTTCTCTCTCTCATTCTTCTGTTATTTCTATTTCCTTCTCTTCCATTATCTGTTTGCCATCCCCTTCCTTTCTTTTTCCCATCCTTCTATAATTTCTTTTCCTTATCTTCCCATTCTGTTATTTGTTTCCTTCTCTTCCCTTTCCTTATGCTTTTGCCCTTTCACATCCTTCCTTTTCCATCCTTTAACCCCCTTGCCTACCCGGGTACGTCATGGGAGGCGGGTACTCCCCGCAAAATGACGTACCCTTACATCATAGGGATAGTGCAAGATCATGGCAGATCTTGCACTATCCCGCAGCGGGAGCCGGCTGTCACTAGTAGCCGGCTCCCGCTGCGACAGCGGAGGTGCAAGTAGATTGCGGCAGGGAAAGGGTTCACAGAGGGAGCGTGCTCCCTCTGTGATTTCAGCCGCCTCTCGTGATGTTATCGCAGAGAGCCCGGCTGGTTGCTATGGCAACAGGACACCAGATACCGGCGTCCTGTATTGCCATTGCCAAAGATCGCTGTAATAAGCGATAAGGCATGGCAGGAGAGAAGTCCTGCCATGCCTTATCGCAGCGATCATTAGTGCTGTAGTAAAAGTCCCTCAGAGGGACACAGATTGTGAAAAAAAAATCTAAATAATCTACAAAAAATAAAAATGTTAAAAAAATGTTAAAAAAACCCTTTTTTATGCTTTTTCTCATATTACCATAAAAAAACTTTTTAAAACCCACATATTTGGTATTGTCATGTCTGTAAAGACCCGCACAATAAATCAAACATGCTTTTTATCCTGCATGGCAAAAAAAAGTTTTTAAAAAAAGCTAAAACAACAGGCACAATGCTAATTTTTAGCATTTTGCCTCACCAAAAGCGCAATAAAAGTAATTTAAAAAACCGTATGTACCCCAAACTGTTACCAATAAAAACTACAGCTCATCTTGCAACAAATAAGTCCTCACAGAGCTCCGTCCATGGAAAAATAAAAAAGTTATAGGACTTTGAATGCGGTGATTTTAGAAAAAAATAATAATTTCCAAAAAAAGGGTTTTTATTGTGGAAAAACCTAAAAAAAAATAAGAATTTTGGTATCGTTGTAACCGTACCGACCCATGAAAAAAAATGTAGTGTGTCATTTTTGCTGCATAACGCTTTAAAAAACAAAATCTATGGCAGAATTGATGCGTTTTCTCTCCCTACGATCATAAAAACATAATAAAAGTTTTACAATGTAGTCCATGTACCCAAAAATGGCACCGATAAAAACTACAGTTCGCCACGCAAAAAACAAGCCCTTATACGGCCGCGTCGACAGAAAAATAAAAAAGTAGCTTCTGAAAAATGGAGATGAAAATCCACCAAAAATCGTTTGGTCCTCAACGCCAAAATAGGCCGTGTCCCTAAGAGGTTAAACAGCTCCTTTTTCTTTTCTTCCCTCTTCTTGTCCATGTGTAATTTCCTTTTCCTTTTCCTTCCCTTTCCCATCTTTCTCTATTCCCATTTCCACTTGTCCTAATCTTCTGTTCTTCCATTTTACACCCCTCTGACCCTTCTTTCTCTTACTTTTCTCCACCCTTCTCATCATTTCCTTTTAATTCCACTTTCCTTCCCTTCTTTCTAGATAACATATACATTTTCTGTCCCTTTCAGAAAAATATCACCATCTCATGGAAACCCTCCAAAGAATATTCAGGAAATATGTAAGTAGCAAAGTAAAATAGCTTGAAGGAGAACTGCAGAGAAACTGCAATCCCATCATCATCATAGTGCAACCCTGACATCTCCAAAATACATCACTGCCTCAACCTTCACCTCAATGGGAACGTTTTTTGTGAACTTGCTAAAAATTCCATTTAGCCATTCCTTAGTTCTACTTTTCTTGGAAATAGTTGATACACAGCTTTCCTAGAGGCCTGAACGACAGAACTACCTAGCTATGTGATGCTAATTTCCGCTCTTCCATGTGCAAGAACTGGGTCATGTGAAATGGTTTTCACCGGAGTTAAGAAACATTTTTCTAAGTTTTTTAAAGTGCCTGTGCAGTACCACTGATCACCACCAGGTGGTGTAGAACATTCATGTCTGAGGATGGTTACAGCATTTTATCCTTCTTTGCAGGAACTCATATCTAGTCTTTCCTTCACTTGTAGCAAAAATACAGTTCACAGTCTTCGCTCTGCGTCTAACTACACTGACCAAGGCAGAGTTGATCGTTGGCATCTTCCCTGGCATCCAGCACCTGGTGCAAAAGCCTCACCAGCCCATCTCATCTATGCCCTCCTCCAAACTTCAAATTTACAGTGATGTGATATAGATGAAATACAGAGTTTTCCGTCTCGCTGTAGGTAATGATTCTGTTTTTCTTGGAAATACTGTAGATATCGTGGAGAAGGAATCATTGAAGAAATCCCAGAAAAGGTTGTTCCTTTTATGTATCTTGCCAAATACAGATCAAAGTGGGACACGGCCCTGAAATCCTACTCCATTCTAGAAGAGATTGATGAGGTAATATAAGGTAATTGATATACTAATGTACAGTGTATATAATATATACTTTGGTATGTTGACAAAAATATTGGGACACACATAGAAGGGGATGAAATTCGGTTTTATTATTCACATTTTTCAATATGGTGTTCGGCCACCTTTAGCCTCAATGACTGTAGTAACCCTCCCAGGCATTGTTTCCACCAATTTCCCATAGATGTATGAGGGGACTTGCCTCCATTCTTCGAGGAGAGCTTCAGATAGTGATGTGGGGGATGGTGGGAGCGTGCACGGATATGGTGTTTTAGTTTTTCCCCAAGATCCTTGATGGGATTGAGAAGCAGACTTTGGGCTGACCAGTGAAGTTTGCTCCTCAAACCATGCCCACTGCATGCTGTATGATATCGTGCTCGGTCATGTTAGTAGAGACACAAAGCTACACCAAAGTATTGCCACAAGGCAGGTAATGCCACTGCAGTATCCCATAGGGAGACCCCGGACACCTGGCATATGTGGGAAGCTGAGAGGGTATAGTGCTGACTTGTCATGGTGGCACTTACCAGACTCCTTCCTGGAGGGAACACATGCAGCAAAGGTCAGAGTATCACTGCAGGCCACCTGGGACACCCCTAGGATAGGGAGATGCCCAATATACAGGCTAATAGGGCTTGTAGTTGTCACGGGTGACACCACCGTTACTTCACACATCGGTATGACCCTCGGCGGAGAATAAATGCAGCGACAATCAGTTCTTGAGTACCACGGGTATCTAGGAATGGTTAGAGCCCAGCATAAACTTTACTTGAAAACTTTAAACAGGTAATACAAGGCAGTTCAATTAAAGACTTTACAGTGCAGGCAAATGACTTCTGAACGTAGTACCTCCACACGGCTCTCATAGGCTCAAAGATGCACATGTGTGAACACAGCTTATTAACTTGTAGTACCTCCAACCCGACTTGAAAACGCGTGGGTGTGCCAATTGAAGGGTGTACCTCTACGCAGTGATCCAGGCTCAGGACGGCCGTGTAGGAAAATTTAGACGATTAGGTAGTACCTCTGCACTGGCCTTGAAAAGAAGTAGTTACTTACAAATGCTCTCTCACTTTTGGGGGCTCACTCGACTTACATCCAGAACACAGGCAGCATGGGAAATCTCTCCTCCATCTTCACCACAGGAAGCCTAAAGGTGCCTTCATGTGGCTCTGTGTTAGGTGACCAGGATGATGTACTGGGTCACTACACCACATTGTCCAGAATGTCTCCGTACTCATTAGTGTTGGTGGTGAACTTCACTTTAACCAATGGCCCTAGTCCATCCCAGCAGAAACACCCCCACACCATAACAGAACCTCCTCCAAACTCCATTGTTGGGACGATGCAGTTGTGTAGAAACCGCTCTCAAGGCAACCGCCACATCCAAGTCATCTGTCTACACTGCTTGCTTCTACTCATTTACAGTCCAAGAATGATATTCCAAGCACCATCACAGGCACCTCTGTGCATTCACTGCTGTGATGTTGTATGCAGCCGCTCATCCATGATAACCCTTCGCATGTAGTTCCCTACAGATGGTCCTGGTGCTGATGGATGTTCCAATGGCCTGTGAGACCTCTCGAGCAAGGGTTCTGGTAGACGATGTGCGCAATGCCTTCTCAGCTTATACAAGGTTTCTTTTTCCACATTCTACCAGTTTACGAGTCTCCCCGAACGTGGTGGCACCACACACACCGGATGGTTTCTGTTTCTGAATGCAGCCACCACTTGACAGTCCCTGAGTGGCTGATCTCTAGTGTAGATGGACTCTGTGCCTTCATAAAGTCTCTTCTATGCCATGACAGAAAATACCATATTATGTTTATATCGCCTGCCGACTATTCCCTTTTGCATGTGGACCTCTACTAATATAGTGTTTCCTCCTGAAGGATACGGTCATCTGTCACTGCATCACGCACAGCTATGGGATGGGGATCATCTCATCAAGAGAATTTGTGGATTTAATCCACATCAGGCGGTACGACGGCGGAGTCATCACCACTAACTGTAAGCATCACTTCTTCTAGAACAATGCATGCTTAGTGTCAGACGGTTCCTCCCCGGTCCCACCAGAGGAGATGATTCTGGGCTCCACCCTCCATCTACTTACATTAGTGCATAATTGTACCGTTTACAGCTATCAGTGTGGACTACGACAAATGTCCTGTAAGCAGTTCTCATGTCCGGGGCTTCAATAATCCATGTGGCTACGTCTGTTCACCATTACCGGAGTAAGTACATTAGTAAAACACAGTATTTCTTCCATTTTTTTTAGGTCTAGCGGGTACGTCTGGGGCATCGGGGGCCGTGTGCCCTCAGGCAGCAGACTGAATTTTTGCTCTGGTGGAAGGATGAATCCAGTAAGAATCTCCTCTTCCTGTGCCCACGACTAAGGAGCAGTCTAATGTAACTACTATCCAGCGCCATACTGTGGAAGGGGATACATTTCACACTTAGGCCAACCTCCTTGGGGTGCTATTATCCCACCGCTGATAATGCTTATGTAATAGCACTCATTTCTAGGCAGTAACTGCACTTGCAATGAAGTCCGGTGATTATCGGGAGAACGTGTGCTATCGGCAACCGCTGGCGTATGTGTAATAGCAGCCTTAACCTGACGATGGGGCGTTTTTTTTTTTAGTTTTCACCCATCCAGTGGAAACTGACAGATTGTGGGGGTCTGACCGCTGGGTCCCTCACCGATCCCGAGAATGGGGGACCCATGTCTTTCCTATTTCAGAATTTAAGATCCATTCTCCCATTTCTGTAGTGTAGTGGAAAATGGAGCCGCTGGCTATCTCTGTCTGCCCCTTTGTAATAAATGGAGAGGCAAGGTGCATGCGCCGCCGCTCGGCTATCTGTCTGCGACATTGAGAGGAATGGAACAACTGCTGCACACGTGTGACTGTTCTCTACTACACTACAGAGAATGGATCTTGAACTGTGAAATAGATGGGGCACAGGTCCCCCATTGTCAGGATCAGTGGATGGGTGAAAACTGAATCAGGATACATCATCAACATTCTCACTCGGAAATCCGGCTGATCAGCTGAGCGGGCTCAGGGTGTTAGCGGAAGCTGCTGCTCCGACCCCTGTGTAGTGGCCGACGCTTGTAACTGAAGGCTGGGATCTCATTAAAATAAATGGGAGCTGTACCTGCAATTACAAGTGCCGGCCACTACACAGGTGTCGGAGCAGCAGCTTCTGCTTTGACTCGTGTGTATCGTGGCGCTGACAGCATGCGCCCGCTCAGCTGATTGGCCAGGTTCCCGAGCAGCAGACCCCAGACGATCAACTATTGATGACCTGAGAATAGGCCATCAATAGTTTTTGTGCCTGAAAAACCCCTTTTAATCTTTTTTTCTATTTCAGTTAACATTTTCTTATGTTCTTGATCATAACGATTGTGGCGGTTTTTGAAATTTTCACAACTAATTTTTATCATTCAGGAACCCGGAACATTCTAGACTGGTGGTGTATATTCAGCCAGAGCTGGGTGGTTTACTGCCGCGCTCAGTGGTGGAATCAGCTTTACCCAGCAACATCGTTGGCCTCATCAGTGACGCTCGCCAAGGAATACTAAACCTTCTACACGGATGACAGACTTATAGGACGGAGTTTAGCTTCTATTTATGTTCAGTTGTACATAATACATCAGCTCAGCCCTCATCGCCATCATACGTGGTTCCGAACCCCCGAATAGTCACAACGAATCAATAAGGAAGACTGTTGAGATGATTCGGTCAAACAGCATGACGTTATTGAAGAAAGCCTTCAAGGAGAAGGTGAAAAGCCTTAATCACGTGCATTAATAATGTGAAAATCGTTCCTTAATATCTTATTTCTATCCTGAGATATGATGACTTGAAGTTGCAGACCCAACGCCTGAGGCTGCACTACTGAGACCTGCTGTAGAGTTGGCATAGACACATTGTGTGAATCCAAGTCCCCAGATACATCACTGTCCACAATTATGGACATAACTGCTAAAGCCAGTGAGCAGGCAGATACTGATACATTTGGAGATTTATATCCACACAAGGGCTGCATGACAACTTGATAGAGTGCAGCCCCAGGCTTCGGGCCTGTAACTTCAATCGATCATATCTCAGCACAGAAATAAGATACCAAGAAATGGTTTTCACGTTCATATCATACATTCGGGTGTTTTTTATCATTTGTAGCTTTTTGGATGGAATTATTTTTGCCATATTCAAGAAATCTAAGGGTATGACTGTTACAGATCGGTCACTAAGTCAGACCTCTTTACCATCTGTCCTAGTAACACCAAGCTTGTGAGTAGTGATGGGTCAACTTTTGAAACGTTCGATTCGGCCAGTTCGACAAATTTTGGCAAAAAGTTCAGTTCAATCTGAATTAGTTCAAACGGAATCAGAACTTCACCAATACCCCTAAGACTGGCATATAACACTATTTAAGAGCACTAAAAGCCCGATATAACACTCTTAGCTCACCAAGTAGTTTTAAGCTCTTTTGAATGGGACACAACAGCACCGTAAACAAAGTTATGGTGCTGCTCCTGGTGGTGTCGGGGTGTGGGGAATGTGGTTTTTTTATAATCACCTGTGTCGTCCTGCCATGACGTCCACAAGTGGTCTGAAAGCTTGGCTCTTTACAAACTGAGTTGGGCGCTCTCCCATAGACCTTTAATGGAGGAAGTGTGCACAGCGGTCTGAAAAGAGTCAAATATTCAGATTGCGCACGGACTTCACGGGTGAACACCGTAGGAACCGGAAAATGGGTGAGTATAAAAACCACATTCCCCGACTTCCCATCACAACTCGGAGAAGCCCCATAACTTAGTTTACGTTGCAGTTCCTTGGTGACAGCGTGCCTTTAAGGCAAAATTAATGAAGAAAAAGAAGAAGAAAAAGCATTATTTTTCCTTCTTCTTCTGCCTTCTTTCCTTCTCCTTTTTTTCTTCTTTCTTTCCCATTCTTCTTTTCCCTTTTCTTACTTATTTTCCCTTCTTTAGTAGGTTCAAACCGAACTGAACTTTTAGCAATGATTGACCCGAAACAGGATTTGACTGTCAACTGGGCGGGGCACGCTGCTATGCATGTCATAGATAGTCCCCCCTCCACCAACTAAACGCCCGAGTTACAGGAATATAGAATGGCCTTATATATATGGCTAGTCCTAGGTACACCATTACAGCAGATAGCATCACATGTGGTAGGCCTTGATACATTGCCTCGTCAGTCTGGTGCCTGGGATCGGTTTTATTATTAAAGGTTCTGGGCATTTTTTGTGTTTTTTGCTTATTTGCTTCCTAAATGCAAAATTGAGAAAATCTACCATGCTGCTGTGGTAGAGTCTGTGTAACTCCTGCACATAGCCGGCTGTGCCACTGCATCTGACACAGAGCTAAGTGCACACTTACATATTTTGGGCCGGTTGCTGTGTAATTCCACGGACAGCACAAGGCGCCATTATTATTAACACATTGACGTTTTTCACACTGGGCTTTGTGAAAAGAATCCCGGCATGTCCTATTCCTGTGTTTCAGGGATGAGCAATAGGACTTGCCAGTGCATGTGCTGTGTATATCGGGCAGCACACGGACGGGTGTGCATGTGCTGTCCAACGCAACTTGCACCCGAGTCACTTGGGCACAATTTGCAGTTACAGCTAGTGTGCACCTAGCCAACCCTTAAAGGGGTTGTCCGAGTTATGAAAGGGTATCTTAAGGGGTCCCCATAATAAAATAATGGCTGAAACTTCCCACTCCTGCACTCTTCCCCTGCCGCCTGCTCGGCCCCTGCTGTGTTGTTGTTTACAGGTTGCAGCCTGTGATGTCCCGTAAACCTGTTGCTGCAGCTAATGACAGCACTCAGCAATTATTGGCTGCAGCAGCTTGTTTGTAGATGGCTCAGGCTGACTGCGGCCTCTAAAGAGGACGTCAGCAGTGAGACCGTCAGCGTCACTTTACTCGCAGCAGCTGACGCCGCACACTACACAGCTTCACTCCTCCCCCGGCTCTGACTGCACGGTGAGGGATGAGAGCAGGAGCCGGGGGAGGAGTGAAGCTGTGCAGCGTGCGGCGTCACGTCCTGCGAGTACACCCCGCGGCCGGCTTCACACGGATGTATTTGCGTGCGTAATACACAGTGAATAGACCCAGTTATTTCATCGGTTCGTACACATTCCGGTGTCTTTCTGTGTATTTGCGAGAAGGTCCCCACTGAAGACAATGCGGGGGGGGGGGGGGCAAATACGCGCGCAAGACGCAAGGAGATGCGTGAAACACTGCATAATTCTGCTGGAACTCATTAGAAGAGCTTGCCATTTCAATTAGCGTGTCTTCGTGTCCCCCGCAGATGAATATACCGTTAGGGCAGAAAACGTACAGTAAAATACGACTATACCTACGAGGAAAAGCCGCATTCAGAGCACAAAAATGTTGCGCTAATGTACGCACAATTGCACATGTGTCGGTGTGAAGCCGGCCTAACAGTGGCCACAGAAGGGCACTATAACCAAGAAGGGCCACGGAATGGGCAGAATAAGGCCGTATTTACAAGGGCGAGCTTCTTGCGCAAGTTCAGTCTGTGATATTGGGGGGCGGGGTCTTGTACGTGAAAATAACGCATTAATTCCAACATGTCTACATGCGCACTTTGTGTCTCAGACACGTGGTCCAAGCCAGCAGAGCCGCAGAATGTCCTTCTGTTCCGGGACCACCAGGAGTTTGTAAAAAGGTTTTGTGACTGGGAGAACACTTCATGGTGGTCTGGGCCCAGAGAGAAGAAAGGCAAAAACAGGCGTCAGCGATCAAAGATAGTGTGCAGAAAAGAAACGGTGGCGCGCCCCAGTGCATCCGAGAGAACCTCTGGTGGGAGTTGAAGTGAAGATGATGATGAAGGTCGTCTATTACAAAAATGTGCCGCCATCTGGCATGAATGCTGCGGCGGGAAGCCATAGGCGTCAGGCAGACCAACGAGAAGAAAACTACAAGCCATTAACGGTGCAGACTTATCAACACAAAGTGAGATCGGAAGCGGGTGTAAAGTCCGACTTCTCTCTATGAAGAACCAGTCACAGAGCAGCTGCGTTTCGAGGCACAGCGCCTCTTCATCAGTGACAAGCTGGAGGAGAAGACTATACAGCCAAAGGGGCGGTGCAAAGAACTGCGTTCTCATGGACAAAGAAAACAGGTCTGGGCCCAAAGAGAAGAAAAGCAAAAACGGACTTCACCGATCAAAGAGGTTACATGTGATCACTGAAGGTAACTGCAACGTAATCACTATCAATGGAGGTAATTGCACTGTAATCACTATAACTGGAGGTAACTGCACTGTAATTGTATTACTGAAAGTAAGTGCACTGTAATCACTAACAATGGAGGTAATTGCACTGTAATCACAATAACTGGAGGTAATTGCACTGTAATCACTATAACTGGAGGTAACTGCACTGTAATTGTATTACTGAAAGTAAGTGCACTGTAATCACTAACAATGGAGGTAATTGCACTGTAATCACTATAACTGGAGGTAACTGCACTGTAATCTCTATCACTGAAGGTAACTGCACTGTAATCACTATAACTGAAGGTAACTGCACTGTAATCACTATCACTGAAGGTAACTGCACTGCAATCACTATCAATGGAGGTAACTGCACTGTAATCACTATCAATGGAGGTAACTGCACTGTAATCGCTACCACTGAAGGTAATTGCACTGTAATCACTATCACTGAAGGTAACTGCACTGTAATCACTATCAATTTAGGTAACTGCACTGTAATCGTATCACTGAAGGTAACTGCACTGTAATCACTATCAATGGAGGTTATTGCATTGTAATCGTATCACTGAAGGTAACTGCACTGTAATCACTATCAATGGAGGTAACTGCACTGTAATCGCTATCAATGTAGGTAACTGCACTGTAATCACTATCACTGGAAGTAACTGCACTGTAATCACTATCAATGGAGGTAATTGCACTGTAATCGCTATCAATGGAGGTAATTGCACTGTAATCACTATCAATGGAGGTAACTGCACTGTAATCGTATCACTGAAGGTAACTGCACTGTAATCACTATCACTGGAAGTAACTGCACTGTAATCACTATCAATGGAGGTAATTGCACTGTAATCACTATCACTGAAGGTAACTGCACTGTAAGCACTATCACTGAAGAACTGGTACCTATTATTTAGAGCTACACTATAACTTGTCAGGGGTCACTGTGGGTCGCTATTACTGTGAGGAGACAAAGGGCGTGGCTTAGCATAAAAGAGGTGTGGCGTAAAAATTGCGAAGGAAAAAAAAGTTTTACAGAATGGCCTCCCGGTAACAGCCGACCCTTTATAATCGCACGGAGGTATAAGTGTATTATATTATTATTGTCGCTGATCTCACACTGAAGACAAATGAATACAATTCTACTACGGTATTTCGATAAATCAGGACTTGATTTTGTTATATCCCTCCGCACGTCACGCCAAGACTAGCACGCGGAAGAGTATCACGTTGCTATGGTGCGCTGAGACCTCAAGACGTGAGGCGAGGGGGAAAGGAAGGCGCTTCAGGATTAACGAGAGTAGGATAATGGAGGGTCCGGTGCAGAGTCGGGATAGAAGGACAATGACGGGGAGGCGGCCGTGATGAGTCCGCGGTGATGAGGCCTATTCAGGTAACGGACGTCCCGGCTGCAACTGACAGAAACCGAAGGAGCTTCAGAAGCGGTCTACTCTGCAGCGCTCTGATAGGCTGGTTTGTCTCAGCTGGCGCATCTGATTGGCTCACGGCCGCTGCGTTGTCAACTGTTTGATGTCTGTACCTACTTGCTGATTGGCTAAATGTTTGTTAGTACATTTTAATTGGCTCATGGCGCGATTTTCGCGTCCTGTGATTGGTCAGCGGCTCACAGCTGAGATTCTCGCATTGCTTCGCTGCTTATCCGCAGCTTACATACCGGCTTGTCCATTTCCTAGTTTGCACATTTCTCCTGAGTGAGTGCCGTGTGACCTCCCCGTCAGCCGGGTCACACAAGGCGGTTACAGGCGCAGGTTGTATCTGCCCGGTTGTCACGTGTTCACACGGAGCGCCTGCGCTGGGATTCTCCGCTGCGGATTTGTGTGGGAAATACGCAGCATATTATGGGATGAACCTGGTGGACGGCTTGTAGGGAAAGAAACTGCTGCGTAAATTACTGCGCGGCGCAGATTATAATCCGTGCGGCTGGTTTGTGGCCTGCGCACACCATGAAATCTCCATCCGGCGGCTGCAGCAAAAACCCGACACAGACTCAAATCCCTGCATGTATTTGGCGGATTCGCCCTCCGGTCCGGGGCTCGTCGCTCAGATAGAAGTGTATGTCACTGACTGCGAAGCGACTGACAATAGCCCGTTCCCTGCGTGTTGTGCCTTCTGGCGCGCGAAAAAAAGCAAACGTCATGTGCGAATACTCGGTGAATATGGGAGTATCACGCATATGTGCGCAGTGCCATTCACTACAATGGCCTATCAATGTATAGAAGCCTGCAGTCACAGGGGTGCTCGCCAGCTGCAAAAAAAAAAGGGTGCCTTTTGTTTGGGTTTTTTTTTTTTTTCACACGCTAAAAAATTTTTCCTGGTCCTCCATTATCATTTTTTTTTTTTATGGCCCTCAGGCTGATTTCACATGGAAAAAAAATCATGTGGCATGTTCTCTCTCTCATATATATATCTGTGTCCCTCGAAAGGCATCGCCCGTTGACTTCCGTGGGTCCTTCAGACATCGCCTGGCTCGGGATGCCGTGCGATGATTCCCATTGACATTAATGTGTAACACCCCCGATCCTCTCGCGTCAGAACTTTACAGAAGTGATGAGAAGCGCGTTTGTATGAAAATCGCCGCACGTGCACAGGTGGAACGCACATTGCCGAGTGCCATATCTGGCTGAGCTCTCTACCCGATATCCCGCTCCCCTGTGGAGGTCGCCTCGTGCTTACACCCGTGACGAACTGATTGTACTTGCATCCTGTGAGTGCAGTTAATGACATAATGAAACCCAAAGTCCTTATGTAGAGAGACTTCCCTCAAATACTATAGACTAGTAATTATTAGGAAATTATAGTACTCGTCTGTATGGTGGCGCTATGCGCCACACAGCTCTGCTACATGCACGTCAAACACACACAGCTTTGCTACACACACGTCACACACACACACGTCACACACACACACGTCACACACACATGTCACACACACACACAGCTCTGCTACATGCACGTCACACACACACAGCTCTGCTACATGCACGTCACACACACACAGCTCTGCTACATGCACGTCACACACACACAGCTCTGCTACATGCACGTCACACACACACACACACAGCTCTGCTACATGCACGTCACACACACACACACACACACAGCTCTGCTACATGCACGTCACACACACACACACACACACAGCTCTGCTACATGCACGACTCACACACACACACACACACAGCTCTGCTACATGCACGACACACACACACACACAGCTCTGCTACATGCACGACACACACACACACACACACAGCTCTGCTACATGCACGACACACACACACACACACAGCTCTGCTACATGCACGTCACACACACACAGCTCTGCTACATGCACGTCACACACACACACAGCTCTGCTACATGCACGTCACACACACAGCTCTGCTACATGCACGTCACACACACAGCTCTGCTACATGCACGTCACACACACACACAGCTCTGCTACATGCACGTCACACACACACACACACAGCTCTGCTACATGCACGTCACACACACACACACACACACACAGCTCTGCTACATGCACGTCACACACACACACACACACACACACACACACACAGCTCTGCTTCATGCACGACACACACACACACACAGCTCTGCTTCATGCACGACACACACACACACACAGCTCTGCTTCATGCACGACACACACACACACACACACAGCTCTGCTTCATGCACGACACACACACACACACACAGCTCTGCTTCATGCACGACACACACACACACACACACAGCTCTGCTTCATGCACGACACACACACACACAGCTCTGCTTCATGCACGGTTCATCCTATACAACAGGGATCAGAAGCCGCACAACAGTGGAGATTAAGGACCTGTGATGCCGTCACCGTCGTGCTCCGCCCCTGATCACATAACAGTGATGCTCATCCCAAGTGAATGACTTGCATGCTCCACCTCTAATCACATGACAGTAATGTTATCAAAGGTCCTGCATCCTTGTGCAGATTACGGGCGGACTACAAACCGCCTGCAGCATCAGTTGCTATGGCATACTAATGAACACCTAGCCAGACGGCAGCCTTGTGTGTACGGAACCTGTGATGTCACCGTCATGTGATCAAGGGTGGAGAATGTAACTCCCTCATGGGGGTTGAAGGTCCTTTGATGATGTCACCATCATGTGATCAGGGGTGGAGCATGTAAGTCACTCACGCACAGGTCGTCGTTAGTAGTTTGATTCCCTCAGACGTCTTGAGGGTATTGAGATTGACCATGATGTGGAACTAGTATGTTAGACCTAGAGGCTGTACAGTTCCACCCCACACAAGGATGGCTGTGGAGCAATGTCCCACTTTTTGCAATAATGGGGAATCCAATTTAGGTGATATAATACATTTAATCTCGTTTTGTTCATTTCTCTTTATTTGATGGGAGATTCTACCACCAGCTTAGGGGTACCGCCATGGGGAGTCCATGCACCCCTACATATGGTAATCTGTACCTGGGTTGGTGGGAAGAAGAATTCGTTTTTTCAGAGGCTTCTGAAAAATTGGGGTCAGCTGTTTTACTCTGGCTGCACCGTGTTGATGAGGTTCAGGTTACTTTTGTGGAATTTATGGACCATCTTAACTTAAAAATTCCTTGGGCTTTCATTTCAATTTTGATATTTGGGAACCTACTCTTTCCTCCTTGGACTTGCCTATTAACCAAAACCTAGAAGGAAAACCGGTCACCGCTGTTTACAGCAAGCCAACGGCCACCAAGAATCTAAGTTTGTTCCATTATCCCCCTGCTCCTCTTAGGAGGGGGGTCCCGAAAGGACAGCTTCTTTGTCTTTAGAGGAACTGTTCTGAAGAGTCATTTTGAGAAGAAGGGTCAGACAGATCGGGTACCTGGAGGAAGTCCTTTCTAAGGCTTACCATGTCGCATGCAACCAGACGATGGAACCTTTATTGGGTCCACAAGCCCGTCCTGCGGGGGATAAAGTCATAAGTCATTGGGACCTATGACATTTGTTCTCATGGCATCCATGGGATTTTGGGACACCTTGCGGGAGAATGAAGTCTAGTTGTGTTTTGTTTTTGTTTTTTTGTTTGTTTTTTGCTTTCTACCACAACTACCTTCTACTACTTTTAGAAAGGGTAGTAATTGACGTAACAGATTAGTACATGGCCACCTTGGCACAAGTCCGACTGCAGGATGCTGGTTGCATCGGGATGCAATAAAGGGGACCTTCCCGTGCCGACTGCCAGGCCTGTGAATACATCTGTAAGCGATTGTTTCGACGTGTTCCAGCTGACAGGAAGGGGTCATCGATTCACGCTCTTGCCCCAAATTCTGACCTCCCATCAGCACGGTGCAGCATAAATCTGGATCCATCTGACCAGGAGATGTGTTTGTGCTCTTTTCCCCGCTGGAGTCTCGTCTTTCTGTTTCTCTTACACACATTGGTGCTACAACTGGTTGTCTGCTGTTCTAGCCCGTCCGTGCTGAGCAGCGATGAGCTGTGTGTTCAGACACGTTGGTTGGAGCTCCAGCGTTGCTGATTCCTGACGTCCTTCTCTGACTCTTGACGAGTTGTTTTCATCTACAGGATCCCCTTTTGCTGGATGTATTTCCATCATCACACCATTCTCTATATACTCTCCACACCGCTGCATGAGAAAACCCCACGCGGTTGGCAGTGACATCCCGGCCCGGCTAGTCTAGCACTGATGACCGGGCCTTGCTGGAAGTCACTCAGATCGCTGGATTTTCCCCTCTAATGTGGATTCACACTGAAACTGATCCACGGAAAACTTGTCACATGATTTATTTTTTTGCTGCACTCCGGGGTCAAGAGTCTATTTTCCAAACTGCGCTGCTCCAATCGTGAGAGGGCCGGGGGCTCCTAAAGTGGCTGTTCAGTGTATACTTGGCAGCAGACCCTCATTGTTTTACCGGGGTCCATTGGATGTTGTATTATGGCGATATTTTCTTTTGCTTCTAGGGGATAATCCCTACATAATATGCAGTCATGCATGCAGAGTTATGGGTAAGAGTAGTCTGGATGGGCGCTGATTGCCCTCACAAATATGGGCACTTAAGCAGTATCTGTTTTCTAATACTTGGCTGTTTTTTGTTTTTTTTTGTTTTGTTTTTTTTATTCCAGCCGCACTGTATGACGGACATTGACATGTTGGAGCAATGGCCAGAGCCAGCTCTCCGGATTCCTCAATCTCCATTTCGTCGCTCCTGGCCAGCTGCAGCCTGAGGAGTAGTGATCGTGGTGATGACACCCGACCCGCAGCTTCCATACAGTACAAGGATAGACTGTACGACTCCGCGTCTAAAGCCCTGGAGGATTACATTGTGGACTATGAGGCGGCCAGCACAGGAAAGATCACCATCCGTCTGTCCGCAGGGCTGACGTCTCCTACCAGAAGAGGTATGTAGTATAATGAGACAACCATAGGGTTAGCAAAATTAAACTTCCCCCAACTCTGAAGCCTCTGGAGGGCGTTCTGCTACTCCAACTATGTAAATCACACTATAAATGAAGAGGGGGACACAGGGCCTCTGTTCTCAGGACTGGTGGGGTCTCTGTCTTGAGACCGCCACCAATCACATTTCTATCCCCTATCCAGATAGATGATAAAAGCTGATTCTGGTACAACCCCTTAACATTAACTTTAGGATGTACAGTACATTTAATTGTGATTGAAGGAAATTCCCCTTAAACGACGGTTTTATTGTTTAGTTTTTTTTTTCCTTATTTGCAGCACGTTCCTCGGTTCGGCACAAACAGTCCCGGAGCTGGAGCAGATATGTTGCCCGTGACCCCGACCTGCTCAGCCTGACTACAGACGATCTCCTGATCTTTCCTCCGGATGGGTCGCTGCCCTTCACTCAAGCTTCTGAGCAGAAACGTAGGAAAAAGCTGAGAAAACCATATGGATTTTCTACACCAATAGACGCTCTGACTTCCCCCTTAACGTCCGTATCGCACAGAGGTAGAAGCCTCTCCGCCCTGGATCTCCAGGACCACAGACTCCGCTTCCAGGATCTTCAGAGGCGTAAGGGAAAAGGTCACCTAGACCATTTATTGCAGGAAATGGAGAGAGAAAATGATTCCCGACTTCACAATAGCATGAATTCTCCGCTGTATAAGAGCTACCCGCGCTGGCTGACTAGTCAGAAGTCTGAACTGGGGGTGTCTGGTATCACCAGTGTCCCAGATGTCCAATATCCAGTCTGGTTAAGGGACCACGGACTTCTGGATGACCTAGACAACTGCATTGCAAGGACTGTTCATAAAGATGGTCCCATTGCAAAAATATCTAATCGCCCGTCCAGTTCCACATTGTTGGACCGCTCACAAATGCGAGGGTGCAGAGCGGTTAATGCCAACAACTTCACGGACAGTAGAAGGCATCTTACCTGGTCTGATTTGGATATCATGGAGCATTTACATACACCAGTGAAAAGTAAGCATGACCCCGCCGCTCTTCCTGCTGATGCTTCCTCCTTCCTGTCACTGTTTACTAGGCAAACTTCATTATAACTTGTTGTTTTTCTTCATTGTAGATCATCCTGTGCAAAAGTCAGAACAAACAGGCGGCGCAGCATGCAGAGACTTGTCACCGCAGCTCCCACATAATAACCAAAGCCCCCAAACGGAAGACATCCTGGAGGCAGAGCGGTCCTGGGAAAATGTCCCATATACATAGTAAGGTCTTTTATGGCTGCTCTACTGTGTATGTTGTATAGGCAGTATTCAGTGATCCCACACAACAGCCTGCACTGCACCCTCATGCTACTTGAGCCAATGGTTTGTTGTCTACATTCTTAGGCCTGCTTCACACGCGATGGGGCAGACTCACAACTTCTATTTTAGGGTTACTATACACCTACGGGTGCATTCAGATGGGTCATTTTCATTCGCGACTATGATATTCCCAGATACTGCACTTGAACTGAACACACTGCTTGTAATGTATTTATTCATATGAGTGACTCTTCTTTCAGCCTGACGGGCCAACTCTGAAAAATTGCTGCATGTCACGTTTTTGGGTGTTTTCTGTGTCAGAATCGCCCATTATCTAGGGCAGCAAAAAATAAATTGCATCACACTTGTACGTAGATGCATTTTAAAAAAAAAGTATTTATTTTCTTAGGGCTCGTTCAAATAAGCGTGGTTTTAGCGCAGAATAGGTTCCCCAAAAATCGTGCTTATACCGTGCTAAAAATCGCATGGATGGGCAGTTTTTCTCACGCAGAAGACCTGAGCTTAATGCACGTGAAAATCGGCCTTTCACTGGAGCAGCTGCGCTTAAAAAAAAGCGCAGCTGATCCAGGAGAGAGATGAAGCCCCGCAGGGCTTTGGGATTTTTCTAATAGCAGGGAAAGACAGCAGAGCTATGGTGGATTAACCCATAGCCCAGCTCTGTCTCTCCCTGCTATGGTGGATTAACCCATAGCCCAGCTCTGTCTCTCCCTGCTATGGTGGATTAACCCATAGCCCAGCTCTGTCTCACCCTGCTATGGTGGATTAACCCATAGCCCAGCTCTGTCTCTCCCTGCTATGGTGGATTAACCCATAGCCCAGCTCTGTCTCTCCCTGCTATGGTGGATTAACCCATAGCCCAGTTCTGTCTCTCCCTGCTATGGTGGATTAACCCATAGCCCAGCTCTGTCTCTCCCTGCTATGGTGGATTAACCCATAGCCCAGCTCTGTCTCTCCCTGCTATGGTGGATTAACCCATAGCCCAGCTCTGTCTCTCCCTGCTATGGTGGATTAACCCATAGCCCAGCTCTGTCTCTCCCTGCTATGGTGGATTAACCCATAGCCCAGCTCTGTCTCTCCCTGCTATGGTGGATTAACCCATAGCCCCGCTCTGTCTCTCCCTGCTATGGTGGATTAACCCATAGCCCCGCTCTGTCTCTCCCTGCTATGGTGGATTAACCCATAGCCCCGCTCTGTCTCTCCCTGCTATGGTGGATTAACCCATAGCCCCGCTCTGTCTCTCCCTGCTATGGTGGATTAACCCATAGCCCCGCTCTGTCTCTCCCTGCTATGGTGGATTAACCCATAGCCCCGCTCTGTCTCTCCCTGCTATGGTGGATTAACCCATAGCCCCGCTCTGTCTCTCCCTGCTATGGTGGATTAACCCATAGCCCCGCTCTGTCTCTCCCTGCTATGGTGGATTAACCCATAGCCCCGCTCTGTCTCTCCCTGCTATGGTGGATTAACCCATAGCCCCGCTCTGTCTCTCCCTGCTATGGTGGATTAACCCATAGCCCCGCTCTGTCTCTCCCTGCTATGGTGGATTAACCCATAGCCCCGCTCTGTCTCTCCCTGCTATGGTGGATTAACCCATAGCCCCGCTCTGTCTCTCCCTGGTCTCCCTGCTATGGCATTTCCCTGCTCTGGGGCACTGCGAGGGATATCCCATAGTGCAGAGAGAGAGAGGGTGGGGCTATAGGGTTTCTCGCAGGGATTCCCAATAACCAAATGAAAGAGTAGGGCTAGAGGTGGATCTCTCTATCCCCACGCTTTTTTAAAAAAATGAAAGCCCTGTAATCCCTCTCTCTTTCCCCGCTATAGGGAAATGCCTTGAGGGAGGGGGGAGAGGTGGAGAGAGTCCTCTACTGCCCCCAGCTGTCGGGGAATTGCCCAGCAGCGGAGCTGAGGAAATCCCAGCTGCTTTACAGCGGGACACTTAAAACTTACTGCCCAGAAGTACATTTTAAATGTTCCACTGTAAATTCCTGATAGTACCCTTGGATATTAACAGGAGGTTACAGCGAGACATTTAAAATGTGCTTCTGGGCAGCAAGTTTTAAAGCCTCCTAATGACTTGTAATCTTATTTTCCTGCGCAGGAGTTTCCATAAACTCCTGCGCAGCACGCACCAAACATGGGTCAGGTCTAGGGATGAGCGAGCATACTCGGAAAAGCACTACTCGCTCGAGTAATGTGCTTTATCCGAGTATCGCAGTGCTCGTCCCTGAAGATTCGGGTGCTGGCACGGAGCGGGGAGCTGCAGGGGAGAGCGGGGAGGAACGGAGGGGAGATCTTTCTCTCCCTCTCTCCCGCCCACTCTCCCCTGCTCCCCGCTGCGACTCACCTGTCAGCCGCAGCGGCACCCGAATCTTCAGGGACGAGCACAGCGATACTCGGATAAAGCACATTACTCGAGCGAGTAGTGCTTTTCCGAGTACGCTCGCTCATCTCTAGTCAGGTCCTATCTTTTCTCGGACCATAGATGCGAGCTTTGCAGTCGCATGTCCTATCTTTGGTGTGAGTATTAAGCGCATCTAAAATTTTCGTTTATGTGAACGCTTCTATAGGAAACCATTGTTTTTTTTCACGCTCCTCTAATGCGCTAAAACTGCTCGTCTAAACGAGGAGTGCCATGCAATTTTTCCTCTTGAAACGTGATTTCTCACACGTATGATCGTATGTTGCAGAGTTGCAAGAACCCCTTTAATACAGTCCGATTTAGACTCTATTAGGACGTGAGCAGTTGTTCTTACTGCCGTTCTTCTCTATAGCGTTTCATCATTGTTGGGAGAGCGTCCCCTGTTTAGACAGGCAAATGTGCTGCTGACAATGGGATTATTATATTTTGTGATGAGATCACCTGACGAATGAATGTTTGCTTGTTTGTTAAGTAATCTGCAGCACATTCAGAGGTGCTAATTATCAGGTAATTGAACATTTGTGCCCAATAATTGGTCCTTGTAAAAGGTCCATTTACACGCAAAGATAATCTTTCAAATAACTGAAAGTTTTAGCAATCTTTTTGCATAGTGTTAATGGACACTAATGTCCATTAACACTTTATCATCTTCATTTGCATTTAAAAGGGCCTCCAGGAGCTGTTTGCAGAGCCCACCCTGTGATTGATCACATGCCCTGCTGTGCAAACAGCTGCATTGTTCTTCACATGGCTCCTGGCAGAATACAATGTCCTCTCCCGCATCCCATGGAGAACACAGCCTGCGGTCTATTGAGAGATACTTTCTCTCTGCGGCTGGATGATGGATTTTAAGTTCACCTTAAAGGCCTCCTTCACAGCGGCAACACGGCGTCGCCATGAGAAAATCGTATTGATATTGCATCACTGGTCCGTGCGATATTTCTGCGTTTACTCGCGGCAATACTGCTATTTTGTAGCACCAAATGCAAGGATTTGGAGGGGTGCAGAAAAAAAAACCCCAATGATTAATTATATATATAATATTTTCACCTAGAAGCGCTGTCCCGGTCCCCGACACTGGTCTTCATCCCTCATGTGGGCAACACTGGCCAAACAGTGTGTGAAGTCTTAGACTAATGATGCATACTAATACACAATGTTGATCAGGTAGTTGGAGAAGGTTGGTGCAGCCATCTTTAAGCCCTCTAAAACTCCTTTAATTGGATGGGTGATAAATGTCTGATTGCAGGGGTTCCCACCTATCAGACCTCCAGCTTTCTGTGGCGTCCTGCAGTGAGGAGGAGATTAGATGCAGCAGAGGCCAAGCGTATGCGTTGTCGCACCATTCAAGTCCATGGAATTGCTAAAGACAAGTGGAGTGCTGCGCGGTCTCTGGCGGTTGGAGCAGCGGCACGCATGATCAGGTAGCAGTCCGTTCAAGCTGCTATTTACTGTGTGTGGGGGGGGGGGGGGGGTGCAGTGAGGAGGAAAGTGTGACACGGGGCCGTCATTACTGTGATTAGTGACACTCGGCCGGCACGCCAGTGTCCAGCAGTAGTCGTCCGGCACGCCGGTGTCCAGCAGTAGTCGTCCGGCACGCCGGTGTCCAGCAGTAGTCGTCCGGCACGCCGGTGTCCAGCAGTAGTCGTCCGGCACGCCGGTGTCCAGCAGTAGTCGTCCGGCACGCCGGTGTCCAGCAGTAGTCGTCCGGCACGCCGGTGTCCAGCAGTAGTCGTCCGGCACGCCGGTGTCCAGCAGTAGTCGTCCGGCACGCCGGTGTCCAGCAGTAGTCGTCCGGCACGCCGGTGTCCAGCAGTAGTCGTCCGGCACGCCGGTGTCCAGCAGTAGTCGTCCGGCACGCCGGTGCCCAGCAGTAGTCGTCCGGCACGCCGGTGCCCAGCAGTAGTCGTCCGGCACGCCGGTGCCCAGCAGTAGTCGTCCGGCACGCCGGTGCCCAGCAGTAGTCGTCCGGCACGCCGGTGCCCAGCAGTAGTCGTCCGGCACGCCGGTGCCCAGCAGTAGTCGTCCGGCACGCCGGTGCCCAGCAGTAGTCGTCCGGCACGCCGGTGCCCAGCAGTAGTCGTCCGGCACGCCGGTGCCCAGCAGTAGTCGTCCGGCACGCCGGTGCCCAGCAGTAGTCGTCCGGCACGCCCGTAGACCATTTTTTCTGGTATCTTTGTTCCATTGTTGCAATGTCTTGATGAAATCGTTGGCCATGTTCATCACTAACCATCCCACAGTTGTATGGACGGAAATCCAGATGGGAATGAAGGAAGTGGATCTTTAGAGACATATTGCAGCCAGGTTTCTGATTCTGCATCCGTATGTCTTGTAGGAGTTCCTTGTAGTTTTCTGACCTAACATTCCCCAGAAAGTTTGTAGACACTAAGTGAAAAGCATTCCAGGCTTGTTCCGCATCCCCCTGCAGCAGGTTGTTGAACTGGTTGTCTTTTGAAGAGCTCGCGAATCTGAGGACCCCAAAAAACTCCCTCTTTAATCTTTGCCTCGCTGAGTCGGGGGAATTTTTTATGAAGGTATTGGAGAGCTGACAAGGTCCAGCCCACGGCTTTCACCAAGTTCTTCATCAAACCCAGTGTGATGTGAAGGGGTGGCCGCAGGATCTTGTGAGCCTCGACCGGAGCTGGGTGCTGGATATTCTTCTCTCCAACTGCTACCTTTTGTCTGCGTGTCCGTTCCTTCCGCAAGTAGCTATTCCCTGCTCTGCTATCCCACTCACATAGACACATGTGTTTGGTTTATCCCTGTAGGCACACGGCTGCTCTATGGCTCAGACTGTAGGATGTAGTTACAGTCCTAATGGATAAACTTACACGGTGAAACACAAAGTGAACTATATGAAGTATCTTCAAAACAAGAGCTAATAAAAAAAGTTTTTATGGTCATGTTGGTGTTCAGCACACCAAGATACTACAGATTAGGACCCTTGTAAGGCTGGCTGTCCACAGGCGAGTTGTCATTGCAAGATCCGTGGTGAGAAAACACCCGTGGACATCGCATGGCACGCTTTCTATAGGCTAACTATGGAAAGCGCAGCCTGATGTCCACGAGCGGAGAATCATAGCAATTCTCTGCTCTCGGGATTCAAATCGTGGCATGCTGCGATTTTTTTTATTTTTTTATTTTTTTTTTCCCCCCGCCTTCCACAGTAAGCCTGTTAGTTCTTCCACCCCCCCCCCTCCCCGCGGCAGAATATCGCTAGTGATATTCCGTCTCGGCCGTGGACAGGCACCCTAAATTAGTAACCACTTCAGTGTTGACCAGTGAATCCTATATGCACAATTGTCAGCTGTGTCCTCTACATCACACGGCTTTCTATAGTTGGAACTGGGTAATCTATTAATTGTTATATTTCAGCAAGTCTCCTGTCCATGTCCTGTGCGAAGATGAGAAAAGCGAGGGGCTCGAGGCTGTTAAATCCAATCTCATGGAAGATCTCCTTAAAGACTGTGTCCAGAAGGAGAATACAGTAAGTCACAGTTGTAGTGTTTGCATACACGGCAACAGAGAACATGCTGCGGTCTTTTTTGCGGCTGTGTATTACGCAACACATACTTATGTGAGTGGAACTGATTAATGCAATGTAATTGCCTGCGAGTTACCATGTATCACACGGGCGTACAGCGCGCGCATAATACGCGGTAATCATACATCCATTTGAGCCTGGCCTTTATATTTTGATAACGTTTTCAGCGTCAGGCCGATTTCAGCGATAACGAGTTTAAAATTAATTTTTTTTTTTTTAAATTTGCTTTTGTGTCGCCGCATTCCAAGAGCCATAACATTTTACATTTTTCATCAGTGGAAGGCTTGTTTTTTAGGGAATGAACTCAAGTCTTCATGTATCCAATTTTTAGGAACCCATAACATTTTGATTATATTAATTATTCCATTTTTTTCTAGAGGTTAAAGGGGTTATCTCCCGAAAGCAAGTGGGGTTATACACTTCTGTATGGCCATATTAATGCACTTTGTAATATACATCGTGCATTAAATATGAGCCATACAGAAGTTATTCACTTACCTTCCCTGCGCTGGCGTCCCCGTCTCCATGGTGCCGTCTAATTTCAGCGTCTAATCTCCCGATTAGACGCGCTTGCGCAGAAGGGTCTTCTCCCATCTGTTCGGTCCGGCACGAGCGGCATTCTGGCTCCGCCCCCTTCTTTATCATTGTTGTAATTCAGTTTTATACCTTAGAATAGCAATGTATTATAAAGCCCCGTCAATGAGCAAAAGCCAGGTGTGCACTTATATGTCAAATTTTGCACACCGATTTTGTCCATTGATGGAGTCTGTGGCAAAATATGCAAAGAAATTATGTGGCTTAGCCGTGGATTACCGTCATGGTTTGAGAGGATTCTGCCAAGTGCACATACCCTGAGGCCGCTTTCATGCGGCCGAGAAAATCGCATGACACTTATGTTTTGTAAAGCGCACAAATCTTGCACAATATAAACCCCATTCATTCAAGTGTTTGGGGTTTTTTTTTGTTTTTCTTGCAGTTTCCTGCAGTTTTTTGATTTTGTCTTATTTTAAATGGCATTTACCCATTGGCTTAACAAAAGGAAGAAACATATTGCCACAAAAAGAACTTTTAAAGGAAAAAAGCCTGTTAAAACAAAAAAATTGCGTGCATTTTTTTTTTTTTTTTGTTTTGTCTTCCCTCAAAAAAAAAAAACAGCTTTCGACTTTGGGTTGCGCAGATGTCACATCCACCATATTGTAATTCCAGTGGTTTCCTAATGTTAAGTGCTTCCGATGCCAACAATACTTTCCCCTAATCATTACATTGAATAATTAAATGTCAAGTCATAAATAGTGCCAGAAATGGCGCCACTCGTAGGCTGTGTATAGTATTGCAGCTCCGAACATTTATTCAGGACCTTTTATCAAATAAGCAGAGCAGAAAGGAACTACAGGAGCATCTGTGTGCAGGACCAAACACATTACTTCATTAGACATACACAGTGCCCACTAAAATGGCTGTAATACTTCATTTCCCCTGTGGTGGCGATGTAGGAATATTAAACACTTGTTTGTATGGTTCCTTCACGAAGTGCAGCTGATCGCTCATTGGTCATTATTTTCTGGGAACTCTTCTAACATAAAGGGATTGTCCAAAGTCGACCAAACCCTAAAGCTTTGGCTGTGAATACAAATGGTTATTTGACCTATAATACCAAGCATGGCCACTGCAGTGTGAACAGAGCTGTTTGCTTCCTGCAGAAATCTGTGCTGCCAGACATGCAGCTGATCGGTGAAGATTGGCCATCAATGGCTTACAGCGTGACAACCCCCTTAACCTTTATTGTAAACTGCATATTTTTATTTTCAGACAAATTCTTTTTCTGGGGGGAATCACCATGGTCCTGTAGAGGCTCTGAAGCACATGCTCTTCAATTTGCAAGCCTTCCAACAAAATTTCAGCCATGAAGCCAGCTCTGAGCATCTGAAAGTGTTCCAGAAAGTAAGTGTCAGTCTTGTTGTTTGTATAAGATTGTGGGGTCTCCTGTCCACCTGCACCTCAGGAATGTTGCTAAAATCCAGCTGTTCCTAACCACAGATGCCCTAAAGACACTTGTTGCCCTCATCCATTCCAGACTCTATTACTGTAACTCACTGCTAATCGTCCTTCCCCGCACCAGACTCTCCTCTCTCCAATTCATACTAAATGCGGCAGCTAGACTCCTATTTCTATCCAGATGCTTCTCAGATGCCTCTGCCCTGTGCCATTGGCTGCCCATTACGGAACTCAATTTAAACTCCTCACCCTTACCCACAAAGCCCTCTATGGTGCCACACCACCGTACATCACCTCCCTCCTGTCCATATATCCCGCAGCCCACGTGCTCCGCTCTGCCAAAACACTCCGACTTGACGCCCCTCTAATATGAACCTCACATGCTTGCCGCCAGGACTTCACCAGAGCAGCACCGACCTTATTGAACGCTCTACCCCAAGGCATCTGGACAATCCCCGACTCGTGGAACTGCAATCGTGCCCTAAAGACTCACCTCTTCAAAGAAGCATACCTCCTGATTTAGTCTTCTGCCCTTTAACTACACCTACCATGTACATTCCCTGCCCCCCCGTACCTCCTGTACTACCCTAATTGAGCTCCTCTGTGCTTCTAAAGCGCTGCGGAATGAGTTGGCACTATGCAAATAAAGATTATTACCAGTAGCTGATCTGCAGTTTATTTCCCCATAATGACCTTATAATGGTGAGATCACACACAGAATTGCTGCAGAATTTCGGTTGCGGAACGTATGCTGAAATTCTGCAGCAAAGTACGGCACAATGTAAGGGAGAAGGGTTTTAATAAGTTTTATTCAGTCACAGCAAAAAAAATCTGCAGCAGAAAATAAAGTACCGTGGATTTTCACATCTGCATCGTTCTCTATTTGTAGCGGAAGAGCGACAGATCTGCACATGGCTTTCGTTGCAATGTAATGGGGCAAATCCTTGGTAACATCCACAATGAAGTCGTGCAGAGTTTCTTGCAGAACGTTTCCGCTATGTGTGCTCATACCCTAATACTCATCAGCTGCTTATTAACGGCTTGCTGGTGTGATTTTTCTCTAATCTGAATGGGGAAATAGACAGGATGTTATCTTACATAAATAGTCTTAAACAGGTTTTATGGCCCCGGGTCATGAGTTCAGGCACAAGGATGTAAATTCAATAAATTGCAATAAAGAGATAATTTGACTGTCCTTGTTAATCACACCTTTTTCATCTTAATAGATTTCTACCGAAGCGGAATCTGAACTTCAGAAGGTGGATCAAGAGATTTTTCCAGTGAATAAGTCACTACAAAAGTAAGTTTTGTTGCTTTTTTGGCAATATTTCTTAAAAGAATTGCCCAATTTGGATTATATCTTGTTAGAAATGTTCCCCTTGCTGCACCTCCAAAAGTCAGCTGTAATCAGTTTGGGAAACCTGGCAGTAAGTGTTTAATTTTCCTGCAGTGCCCCCACAGGAGGAATAAAATATTACAGTGTATATTCATATCGACAGCTCTTTTGAATAATACTTGAGAGGACAGTCTTCCATGGAGTGAGAGATGCTCTTTTCTAATTATTTTCCACAGAGGGACACCCTTTTAACTAATAACTCACTAATAGGGTGCTTGAAAATGGGGTTCCTAAATTGGATACTTATTTTGGCGAGCAGAATCGCTAGAAAAATCTATAATGCTTGGACAGATCAGTGGCAAAAGAAGACCCGGCGCCAAAGAACACGATGGCCGATACTGTCAGAGCTGATACTGGTATGGATATCACACAACTAGAAGAAGCAGTGCAAAACCAAAAAACATGGAGGGGGCTCGCCTCTAGGGTAGCCGACGGTCGTAAACAACTAAATGGCAAACCACTTCTCTAAAGTGACTACAATATTTTTTAGGAATTTGGAAGTGTCTGTTGCATAATGTCAAGTTATTTTATTTCACTAGGATATGCCCTCTTACTGATAATTAGGAATTTGTGCTTTGGGGCTTTCATTGGCACAATCAATCCTTTGTACCAAACAGGCTCAAATTCTGAGCTGAAATGAGCTAGGCAGCATAACTGTCACCTAAACAGAACTCCTCTCCTTGTAGGATATGAAAGCAGCGCCAGCGAGAATTGGAGTTGGTGCTTTTCCTATTGCTATCTGGAGACTGGAGTTCTTTGATTGCCAGCTACCTCAGTCTTCATAGCTTCCAATGGACCGCTGCCTGTACTCGCCTGCAGCCTTCTTTTTACGGAGGTCTTCTGGACTTCTAGGAGACAAGTGGATTTTAGTTTTTTTTCTGAAGGTTCAGTTTTAGGAGGGGGGGTTTAGACGTCACGAGAAATTGTTTGCATGGGCAAACTATGACGGAGTTCACTCCTTCAGCCAGTTCATACAGGCAGATAAATCGTTCATACGGGCAGACTGATCGCTGTATACAGGCAATGAGTGAAGGATGATTTTTCTGCCTGCATATAATGAATGACAAACAAATGATCATTTGTCATTCAGTCGTTGCCATGTTTACACTGAACGATTTATTGCTCATATTCACCCAATCCAAGGATTTTCTGAATATCGTTCCATGTAAAGTGTCCTCACTAAATGTCTCTTTTCTCTCCAGGGCTCTGCATCATTTGTCCCGGCTCAAGGAGCTTGTAGGAGACTGTAGTCTGAAGAAAAGAGAAGACTGTAAGCAAGACCCCCAGACGTAGCAGTGGGCTCCATCGATGTTACTCTAATTATTATTTCCTTGTTTTATATCTATTTTTATACTGAATTCCTCACAATTCTCACCAGTGTTCAGCCAGAAATGTATATTCCTGATATTTGTCTATTCTATGTATTGGGCTTCACACTTTCTACTTAACGAGCGATGTATAAATTGCCACTTTCTATCATATAATATTTGGTTCCCATTAAAAAAAAGAGCATAAACGGATGTATTTTGGCATCGGTTGGATCCCCATAGGAATGACTGAAGTGTATTGAGGTGAACCTTTGGCTTTAAAATGTAAAATATTTTATAGTATATAGAGTGTGGAGGTTTCTGGGTATTTTTAGTGGGGGGTGCTGGTTGATTTTGGAGTTAGTATTCATTAAACCAGATTTCCTTTTTAAGAACTTAAAGGCATTTTCACATTTTAGACATTTTTAATATATCCAGAGAATAAGAACTGTCTGTTCGCTGGGGGTCCTGGGACCGGCATGACCCCTGCTCCATTCACTTCTGTGGCAGAGGAGGAGATGGCCGAGCACATTGATCTCCTGGCCCATGGTGTGAATGGAGATCCATTCCCGTAGGGCATTGAACTCCACCAGACTTTGGATTGCTGGAGGTCTCGGTGATCAGGTATTTTTTGCCCTGTGAATAGGTTAAAAATATCTTTAATGGGGAAATCCCTGTGAGAGGATATGGACACCTTTTGCACTGACTTTTGTTCATTTTGTATTTATTAATTTGCTTTGTACGGGGAATGTGTTATAAGAAAAAAGATTTCTTATATAAATTGTGTGTATATTAAGGCCTCGTCCACAGCATAAATTGATTTACAAAATCCGCACAGGTCTCTCGCGCCCATAGGGAATCATTGGGCACCCACAGGTAATTAAATACCTGCGGATCTCGTTTTTCCTCGGTGTGCAAATTGCGCACGCAGGAAAACAATCGCAGCATGCTCCATTTTTATGCGGTTTTCCTGCACGGACTGCTCCCTCGCCCGGATCCGCAGCTGTCACTGCGTCTGGGCCATGGAAAAGCACAAGTTTAAAAATAAATAAAAGAAGGTACGGCACATGCGCGCGCCACGTCGCCGGCCCCCTGAGCACATCAGCCGTGCAGAAAAAAGAAGATCCGGCTGCGACGGAGGAGATCCTTGCAGCGTCCGGACAGGTGAGTATACTGTATTATTCGGCCTCATGTCTGCGGGTCGGGTGGAATCTGCTGTGGGAGTCTGCACAGGGAAACCGTGCGGGGTGGTGGGCATATGGCCTAAATGCTTAGGGTTCTTATTTATTTTTGATGTCAGACTGTATTGAAGAAAACAAATCCTAAAATCCTACAGCTTTCTCAGTAACCACAAAGCCTAGTAATAGTCTGACGCTTTCTGTTCTGTAGAGATTATTTCTCAAGAGCCGTTTACACAGGACGATTATCGTGCAAAATTTGTCCAAATGAACAAAATTACGCGATAATCGTTACCTCCTAAATATAAAACCTCATTTACTATTTGTTTACTTTTCGTTTGTTGCTCACTTTCAGCAGCATAAAAATTATCGCTGGTTCATTCATTGGTCGCTGCGTCGAAACATTCCCCGCTCAGTGCTTCACATATAATATGAAGCGCTGCACGAGAAATCGGTGAGAAGTGAGTGATGCTGAGCGGTGATCTGGCTGTCTAAATGTTCTGCACTAGCGTCAACAACTAGCGGTGACCTCACCTGCTCGTGAAAATCGTTTAGCTGACAGTCATCCCATGAACATGGGCCATTAGAGGTCATCTCCTTATCACAGGCAAGATTACAATGGAAGGTAACATTATATAAAGGTTACATGTGAATGGTAGATCGGAATAGGTCATTTTACAACTCTCCTCCTCCTTCCACCTGCACGGGTCAGAGGACCTGCATAGAACATTCCCCTATAGAAACCAGTTGGTCCCCCTCCTGTCCATTGTTTTGGCCCATGAATTTTGCTGTAAAGTATATATCTTAATGCTGCTAACTACACCTGAGGCATGATGGCTGCCCTCATAGTCAAGTGCAGAAAATGGAATTTAAAAAAAATTGTGAAATATTTCCCTAATCTATTTTTTATTTTCTATCTTGTTTGAATTACGAAAAAATAGTGTGGATACATTCCCTCTAGAGGGAAAACTAAGCAACTTTCTAAATGGTATTGGTTAACAGTTCCCAGCGCTTGCTTTTATTGCAGTAGAGCCTGTGTAACTCCTGTACATACCTGACTGTCCTGATGAATCTGACATAGATCCTACAGCAAACCCTATATTCTCTGTGAGCAGGAAGTTGGAGAAGGTTTTTGTGTACGCAGGTAAGAGTATGGAGAGGGAGGGAAGCATGTAAGATTTCAGGGAGGACCGGTGAAATGTAGTGTTATATGGTGACCATTCAGAAGGCAACTGGGAAGTGCCAATTCATAGGTAGGAGACTCCCATCTATGCTCCGATTCTTATCCACTGTTCATGCATTTGGAAAAGAGAAAAAAAAAAAAAGATTATGTATTTATGAAGGGGTATTTTGGGACTTTTACTATTGATTTCCTATCCTCAGAATACAAACAATATGCTATTAGAAAAAAATTGTCCGTGCGCTTCACGATATTGTGCTGAAAGAATAGGTAAGTCTAGAACACAAAATCAGCGAAGAAACAGCACTTACTGGATAGAAAGGAAGGGGGGGGGGTATGATCAGAAGCTCCCTCGAAGTGTCTACTCCACTGCCAAAAGAAGATACACTGGGATCCACGCAGATATGATCCAGTACTTTAATGTATATGGAAACGCGTTGCGGTGCTTAACCCCTTAACGACCAGCCCATAGCCTTTTTACGTCCTCCCGAAGTGGGCTTTATTCTCTGAGGACGTAAAAACATGTGTCCTGCAGAGAATAATGCCCCTCGGGCTCTGGACGTGACAGCTCCATGCTGTCGGTGTCCGCAGGTAGCTGACAGCATGGAGCTGTCATCCCGGGCTGTTCGGAGCCCCCCCCCCCCCCCCCCGGCATTGCGATCGGCACTATGCAATGGATAGCGTTGATCGCAAAAAAGTAAATAAAAGTGCAATAAAAGTTAAAGATTCAGCTGCTCTGATGGATCGGATCCATCGGAGCAGCTGAAATTACTCACCGAGGTCCGTGGCACGGCTCCCCGCTGTCCCGATGCTTCGGGCCCCGTAGCCGTCCTTCTGCGCATGCGCGCCAGGCGGCATTACGTCAGCCGCACGCGCAGAAGGCCCGGCGGCGCGGGAGACCTAAAATCTCCTGGCTCCCGGCTCCTGTAGGTACCCGCGATCGCCGTTATACAATGGATAACGACGATCGCGGAAAAGTGCAAAAAAGTGTAAAAAAAGAAAAGTTTCACCTCCCCTCATGGATCGGATCCATGAGGGGAGGTGAAAATACTCACCTCAGGTCCGCCGATGTCCTCCGGCCGGTGTCGGGACCCCCCGCTGACTTCTGCGATGTGCCGATGCGGCGCGCATGCACAGAAGCCGGCGAGCCCGGCAAATTCAAAATCTCCCTGCACCCGGCTGTCACAGATAGCCGAGTGCAGGGAGATATGACTGGGGACCGCTGTATGCGGTTTCCAGTCATATGATCATCGTTATCCATCAGATAACGGTGATCATATAAAGTTAAAAAGTTAAAAGTAAAAAAAAAGTTTAAAAAGTTAAAGTTTCATCTCCCCTTATGGATCGTATCGGTAAGGGGGGATGAAATTACGTACCCAAGGTCCCGGATTTGTTCCCTGGTGGGATGTTGATCCGCGGATCTTACCCCAGCTTCGGCGCATGCGCCCGTCAGCATGATGGCGGACGCATGCGCAAAAGTGAAATATTGCCCAAGAAATGTAAAATCTCCCTGCTGCTGGCTACAAAAGGTAGCCAAGAGCCTGGAGATGTCACGGGGAGCCGTGGTATGCGGTTACTGGTCACGTGATCGCCGTTATCCAATGCATAATGGCGATCACGTAAAAGTTCTTTAAAAAGTGGCAGTTTCATTTCCCCTCACCGATGCGATCGGTTGGGGGAGATGAAGCATCTTCTCGGAGGCTTCCGCATTTGAATCCAGATGCGATTATCCTCCATGGACCCTTCCGGCTGCTGCGCATGCGCCCGCCGGCAAAATGCCGGACACATTCACAGGAGCCGAGAAGCCCAGGAAATTTTAAATCTACTTGCTCCCAGTGACCAACAGTCGCTGAGTGCCTGGAGCAGTGACCGGTGGCCTCGTTGAGCGGTCCCCGGTCACGTGATAAAGTAGCGATCTAACATTAGGCCGGTCACGCGTGACTGGAGAGGAATTACAGGTTCTGCATGCGCTTGATCAGCGGTAATCCACGGATCAATCGCATGCATTGGATTACACAACTCCCCCCAATTAGCGGGTCGGAATTACGTAATCCACTCGCAGAAACAGAACACAGCATGCTATATTTTACCGCGGATATCCGCAACCTAGAGCCCATTGTGCTCTATGACGGTGGATATACTCGCAGCCCATGTGCAAATACATTGTGTATGGGCTGCGGGTACCCGGGTCATCGCTAAGCGACGGCGTGGGAAATGCAAACAAAAAAAAAGTACTGCGCATGACCGCCTGTGTGAGTAGGCAGTTATGCGCAGTAGATTACGCGGCTGTACGCAGGGACACAGCCGGGCTCACAGCTGGGATCCTCTGCAGGTCTCCACACGCGGATTCCGCCTACGGCTACGTGAGCCCGGCGTTATTCAGACCGCTACCAGTAATCCATAATTTACAAGAAGCCCCGGGAACGTTCGTCTTCCTGCAGTTCCAGGAGCAGCTTGTTGAGCGCCTTCTCTGTGAGACCGCTGCACCGCAGCAAGATTACAAAGCCTCACAGCGCCACTTTTTACACCCCATACCTGCCGCTGAGGTTACGAAATACCCCCCAAAATACATGAGGAGGGGGTGGGATACCCGGTTTTCTTGCCCCATGTGCCCAACCCAACCAGCCTCCGTAATTACCTCTGTCTTCGGACATAAAACGCAGTTTATATTATTACCTTTATCTAATATTTAGGGAATGCCAAAAAATGGGGATGGCGGGGGGGGGATTATTTTTAGGAAGTCAAATTTTTTTCCGTATAAGTGGGCAATGGGGCCTGGAATTTATTCAGTTCTGCCCTGAAATCCAGCGGGCATTCCCTCCATTATGGGCCTAGCCATGTGTCCTTTAAGTAGATTAGGGCCACAATGGGTATGTTTCTGAACACGGGACAAACGGGGGTATCCATCTTGGGGTGAACGTCTTCATTCCTATGTACACTGTACAAAAAAAACTGTTTTTAAATTGACAAAATTGCCAAACAAATGAAAATCGTAATTTTTTTCCTTTTGCTTTGCTTAGATTCATTCAAATACTTTGGGGTCAAAATATGCAGTACACCCCTAGATGAATTTGTTAAGGGGTCTAGTTTTTAAAATAGGGTCATTTGTGGGGGTTCTCTATCGTTTTGGACGCTCAATGGCTCTACAAGTGGGCAATGGGGCCTGGAATTTATTCCGTTGTACCCTGAAATCCAACGGGTGCTCCTTCCATTATAGGCCTAGCTATGTTTCCTTTAAGTAGATAATCCTGTCAGATTCTGCAAAGAGACCGAATACACTAAATGGCTGAGTCATAACGATACTCAGACTGACCGGTCTACTACTGTTTATGGACAGTGGTATCAATATATTTTTATCGGTTCCATGGGTTTTCCTGGATCTAGATTTATGTGTGTTTGTTCTTCCTTTTAGTTATTTCTTTAATAAAAGTTATATTTTATTATATTTTTCGGTCAAGGGTCCACATAGTCAGTTCTTTAAGTAGATTAGGGCCACAGTGGGTATGTTTCTGAACACGGGACAAACGGGGTTTCCATTTTGGGGTATACGTCTTCATTCCTATGTACACTTTCCAAAAAAAACAGTTTTTAAATTGACACAATTGCCAAAAAAATGAAAATCATAATTTTTTCCTTCTGCTTGGCTTAGATTCATTCAAAAACTGTGAAGTCAAAAAAGTCATCATCCCCCTAGATAAATTCGGTAGGGGGTCTACTTTTCAAAATGGGGTCACTTGTGGGAGTTCTCCATCGTTTTGGTCACTCAATGGCTCTACAAGTGGGCAATGGGGACTAAATCTCCTTCAAGCAAAATTTCTGTTCCGAAAGCCACCGGTTGCTCCTTTCATTTTGGGCCCCATTGTGCATCCAGACATATGATTAGGGCCACAATGGGTATGTTTCTGAGCACAGGACAAACAGGGGTATCCATTTTGGGGTGCAAGTCTTCATTCATATATGTGCGGTACAAAAAAAACTGCTTTTGAAATGACAGAATTACCAATAAAATGAAAATCGTAATTTTTTTTCCTTCGGCTTGGCTTAGATTCATTCAAAAACTGTGAAGTCAAAAAAGTCATCGTACCCCTAGATAAATTCGTTAAGGGGTCTACTTTTCAAAATGGGGTCACTTGTGGGCGTTCTCCATCGTTTTGGTCACTCAAGGGCTCTACAAGTGGGCAATGGGGACTAAATCTCCTTCAAGCAAAATTTCTGTTCCGAAAGCCACCGGTTGCTCCTTTCATTTTGGGCCCCATTGTGCATCCAAACGTAAGATTAGGGCCACAATGGGTATGTTTCTGAGCACGGGACAAACAGGGGTATCCATTCTGGGGTGCAAATCCTAATTTTCATGTGTACTATAGAAAAAAGTCCTGTCTTTAAAATGACATATTTGCAAAAATATGAAATTTTTATTTTTCTCTTCTAAATTGCATTGACTCCTGAAAAAAAACTGTGGGGTTAAAATACTCCTGACACCCTTCATTGAATACGTTAAAGGGTGTAGTTTTTAAAATGGGGTCACTTGTGGGGGTATTTATCATTTTGACTCCTATGAGCCTTTCCGATCTTGGATTGGTGTAGGAAAACAGTGTTCCTCAAAATGCTGAAAAGTAATGTTACATTTGTACGTCTCCTAAATGGTTAAAAAAAAAACGAAAGTTTTTCCAATGTGCGCCCAAAATAAAGTAAACGGGTGGAAATATAAATCTTAGCAAAAATTTCTATATTATGTTTGCACATATTTGAGATATTGCAGTTGGAAATGTGAAAAAATTACGATTTTTTTTTTTTCAAAATTTTCCCAATTTTGGCGCTTTTAATAAATAAACACAAATTCTATCGGTCTTTTTTTTCCACCTAAATGAAATACAATATGTGGCGAAAAAACAATGTCAGAATCGCTTGGATATGCAAAACCTTTCTGGTCTTTTTCTATGCTAAAGTGACACGTGTCAGATTTGCAAAATTTGGCCTGGTCATTAAGGGGTTAAACCATTGCACCTTTTTCAAGCCAACGTATAAAAAAAACACTTACAAACATTTACATTTATATAGAGAAATGGGTACATTATGTTCTATTATGTGCGGCGCCATCTTGAAGGTGGGACGGATGACTCCGGCATGCCGCATCATCCTAGAAGATGACTGCGCTCTACTGTACATAGCGGCCCATATTGAACATGATACAGGGGCACGCCATATATGCATTGATATAGAAAGTCCATTTATTTGATAATGGAACGCAATATGCGTTCCATAAAAAGACTATGGTGTCGCCACAACAACAGCTACGCAATGACGTGGCACGTTCCTTTGGCCCCACAGTGACGCAGTACGCTGCTATGATGACAAGATGGCGCCGCGCATGATAGAATGTAATGTATCCGTTTCTCTATATAAATGTTTGTGGTTTTTATATGTTGGCTTAGAAAAGGTGCAATGGTTTAAGCACCGAAACGCGTTGCCGTATACATTAAAGTACTGGATCATATCTCTGTGGATCCCAGTGTATCTTCTTTTGGCGGTGGAGTAGACACCAAGGAGGGAGCTTCTGATCATCATACTCCCCTTCTGTCTAGTAAGTGCTATTTCTTTGCTATTTTTCGTGTTCTGGATTGACCTATTCTTTCAGCACAATATCGTGAAGCGCAGGGACAATTTTTTTTCTAATAGCATATTGTTTGTATTTCTTTCCCCTGGGGCGCTCTCTGTATTAAGAGAAGCCCTCTATAGGTCCTGCAGCTCTCCCTAAATCCAACGGATTGGATATATGTGGCCAAGAATCCGAAGATTGACCTTGTGGTGCATTCCTGTTTTTCCTATCCTCAAAATAGGTCTTAAATTCACTGCTGGGAATCCCTGCAGTGGATGAGCGGGAACAGAGAATGCCCTGAAAAAACTCCCCAGACCATAACGCTGCCACCACCAGCTTGTGTTCCTCCAGCAATGGTTGCAGGGTGTCTGATCTTTAAAGTTTTTAGCCTGATATGCCAATGTTTACTGATGAAGCAGAAAATGTGACTCATCGGAAAAGGCGACCCTTTGCCAATCAGCGGTGGTCTAATTCCGATACGGCCATGCAAACTAAAGCCTTTTCTTCAGTCACACTTCTATTAGCATAGGTGAAGGGACCTATGCGGAGAGCCATACACGGTAGGGTTCGCTGAACTGTTGTTTAAGACATAACTAATAGCCCTTGGTTCATTTTCAGGGTGAGCTGCTCCATTGTAGCTTTTTGGTCAACCCTTGAGCAGCTTCATAGCCGACATCCACATCTTACATCAATCATACGTGGTGAGCCGCAGTTTCCATGTCGGTTATTCCCAGTGGTGCCATTTATCCATTCGCTGTACACTTTCACCACAGCAGCAGGTGTACAGTTCACAAACTGCGCGGTGTGAGAAATGCCGCCACCCTTGGCTCGAACACCAATAATCACCCCAATAGGCAGCTGATGAATTGTCCCTTTTACCAATAACAACAAGTGATGTGTGAGCAGACAGCCTATTTTACACCTTATATACCCACCAAGCCCACCACCCGTCACTACCTTCAAGGGCTACAGGCTGCTGATGTCGAAAGTAGGACGTGGTCATAAAGTAGAAGTCCCTTCCGTTCAGGACAGATTGATCACCGCAGGGTATGTTTTTCGATGCAGTTATATCTCAGTTGTTTGTTTGCTATGCCTTCTGTCATATCTGGTGCCAGCAGGTCTAATCTGAAGTGTATAATAAGGAACAATAAGACAGAAAATAAATGTTTATTGAGGCACGTAAAGAGCTGGAATCCATGTCAATGCCATAATTGTAGCGGATGTTTCCTGCAAGATATTTGTCAATTGAATAGAAGCCAAAGGACCACATTCTTCTGTGACTCAGTCGACTTCATAAGAAGTTTCAAGTCCATTCAACCAGTTGCCCAAGGAAGAGGAAGGAAGTGATGTACATAATGTCAGGGTCTAAATAATTAAAAGGGTTTTCTAATGAAGACAGACCCTTGTTGGTTCTGTCAGGGCAAATGGAGCTCATAGAGCAGAGCTGTACCAGGCGCAGGTGATGGCACAAAAATAAGGCAGTTGGCAGCAAAGTTCAATAGCAGCTCTTTTGCTATATAAGTATACAGCATTTTTTCCACACCTGCCTAAAACTTTTGTAAAGTAAGAATGCCTTGACAAATAGAAGTGTTAATAGTTTATTTTTGTCAATTAACAAAATATAGATGAACAAAATGAAAAAAGTGAAGGAACAAAAGAGGAATCTAATCAATATTTGGTGTAACAATCCTTTGCCTCTTCAAAACAGCACCAATTCTTCTATGTAAACTAGTACACAGTCAGGGATTTTGTAGGATTATAGTTGTCAGGACCGGCGGATCCTGAGGCCTCCGTGCCCGCACCACCGATTCCATCACCCGGGCAACTGGAGTGCGGCGCAGGGGAGCCTCGGTGTTGGTGACCTCCCCTGGCTGCAGTAGTTCTGTACGCCGCCAGGTTGCTAGGACTCCTGTCCCACCTCCTTAGCTAGTCTAGGGACTGTCGCCCAGTTGACGCCCTAGGGCTTAGCTTAGGGGGGGGGGGGGGCAAGTAGGTACAGACAGGGGTTGCAGGTAGTTATAGGGACTTCCCGTTGCCCGAACCCTAGTCCTTGACAGTAGTCAGGTGTATGATCAACCAGTTATACCAAAAAGGTGATAATGATCATCATTTTCATATGTTGGTTTAAATACAGTCATTAACTGAAACAGAATGCTGTGTAGGAGGCTAAAAACTGGATGACGAACAACTAAACTCTGCTTCAGAGGTGAGATCATTGAAGACTGTTACATGTCACAGGTGATACACCATGGCAAAACTGAGCACAGCAGCAAGAGTCAAGAGGCTTAGTTATGAAGCCTCAGAAAGGACACCATGGTAGGCATTTACTATAGGCTGCCTGGGCAAGCAGAAGGTATTGATGAACTCTTTCACCATCAGATGGCCAAGTTCTCAAAAAAGCATGACATAGTGATTATGGGAGATTTTACCTATCCAGACATTTGTTGGGAATCTCTCTCAGACAAAAGTAATGGATCCAACAAATTTTTATCCGCTCTTGCTGACAACTTTATCTTCCAAAAGGTAGAAGAGAAAACAAGGGGCTCTGCTATCTTGGACCTAATTCTTACCAACAGGGTGGTAATGGTTGAGGAAGTAAGGGTGGCTGGGACCTTAGGAGGCAGTGATCATGCTATCCTTGAATTTTGGATAAAAAGGGGAGGATGACCTGAGAAAACTCAGACCTCAAGGTTGGATTTCAGAAAGGCAGATTTTAATGAACTCAGAAAGAGGGTAGGAAAAATTCAATGGCTGGATGTTCTTAAGGACAGAAATGTCCAAGAAGGTTGGAAAATATTGCAGAATGAGATTCTTAAAGCACAATCGTTAACAATCCCTAAAAGAAGGAAGAATGGGAAGCATTTAAAGAGACCAGGATGGATGACCACAGAACTTGCACATGTTAAAAACAAAGAAAAATGTGTTTATCAAATGGAAAGAGGGGGGAATATCTAATGAAGAATATAATGCGGTCTGCAGAAACTGTAGGGCAAGTATCAGAAAAGCTAATAATGAGTTGAGGCTTGCAACAGAGGCCAAAAGCAATAAAAAAGGATTTGGGGGGTATGTCAGAAGCAAAAGAAAAGTCAAAGATGCTATTGGATGCTTAGCAGATGAAAATGGTGAATTGGTTAAGAATGATGTTGAGACGGCCAAACTTTTAAATTCCTATTTTGTATCTGTTTTCTCTCAGAAAGTAGATGGAACATCAACTGATTTTCCCTGTGCTATTGGGGGAATAAAAGAATGCAGGCTATCTATAAGCCGAGAGATGGTGAGGGAACACCTAGCTAACTTAAATGAATTCAAGTCTCAAGGTCCAGATGAATTATATCCTAGGATAGTTAAGGAAGCAGCAGAGGTAATTGCCGAACCACTCACCATAATCTTTGAAAATTGCCGGAGAAAAGAAGAAGTCCCAGAAGATTGGAAAAGGGAAAATGTCCCTATCTTCAAAAAAGGGAAGAAGGTAGATCCAGGAAACTATAGGCCTGAGAGCCTGACTTCTATACCGGGAAAGATCTTTGAACAAGTTATTAAACAGCATGTATGCAAGTACTTGGATACAAGTAGAGTAATTAACCAGAGCCAGCATGGGTTTGTAACAAACAAATCATGCCAGACAAATCTAATTTCTTTCTATGACAGAATCACTGACTGGGTTAATCAGGGAAATGCAGTAGATACAGTATATCTTGACTTTAGTAAAGCATTTGACAAAGTATCTCATACCATACTTATTGAAAAAATGACCAAATATGGGATTGACAAGGCAACTGTTAGGTGGATTCACAACTGGCTGAGCGTTCGTATTCAAAGAGTGGTCATTAATGGCTGCATATCCAAGTGGAAGAATGTATCAAGTGGGGTATCACAAGCCTCTGTCCTAGGCCCAGTGTTGTTCAACGTTTTTATAAATGATCTGGAGGAGGGAATTGATGGGAAACTGATCAAATTTGCCGACGACACAAAGCTAGGAAGGATAGCTAACACTAAGGAAGAGAGAGAAAGAGTTTTCAAAAAGATCTAGACAAGCTTGAACAGTGAGCAGTGACTAACAGAATGGTATTTAACAAGGAGAAATGCAAAGTCCTACATCTGGGCAAGAAAAATGAAAAAAAAAAAACCACATATAGAATGGGAGGAATTGGGCTAAGCAGCAGCACATGTGAAAAAAACTTGGGTATACCAATAGATCATAGACTGAACAGGAGTCAACAATGTGATGCCGCAGCCAAAAAGGCAAACACAATTCTGGGATGTATTAGGAGAAGCATAGAGTCTAGATCACGTGAGGTAATTATCCCCCTCTACTATTCCTTAGTCAGACCTCATCTGGAATACTGTGTCCAGTTCTGGGCATCCCATTTTAAAAAAGACATAGACGAACTGGAGCAAGTTCAGAGAAGAGTTACCAAGATGGTGAGCGGTCTGCAAATCCTGTTCTACGAAGAACGGTTAAAGGATCTGGGAATGTTTAGCTTGCAAAAAAGAAGGCTCAGAGGAGACTTAATAGCTGTCTACAAATATCTGAAGAGCTGTCACAGTGCAGAGGGATCAGCCCTATTCTCATTTGCACAAGGAAAGACTAGAAGCAATGGGATGAAACTGAAAGGGAGGTGACACAAATTAGATAATAGAGAAAACTTTCTGACAGTGAGGGTGACCAATGAGTGGAACAGGTTACCACAGGAGGTGGTGAGTTCTCTTTCAATGGAAGTGTTCAAACAAAAGGCTGGACAAATATCCATCTGGGATGATTTAGTGAATCCTGCAGGGGGTTGGACCCGATGACCCTGGAGGTCCCTTCCAACTCTATCATTCTATGATTCTATGGCCAGATTTGGGACACAAATTGCACCAGAATAACAGCGTACTATTTTTACAACATATTTACAACTGATTTTCACCAAAACGATTAAAAAATACTAATTACAGTTTTTCTGTCGAATGTGGGCGTGGTCAATTTTTTTTCCGGACACATTCATGAAGCTGAATGTCAGAAAACAGGTGCAAACATAACAAGTTTCAAAGGTAATAGGTTGGCGCGTTTTATTGCATAATCTTTTAATCTCTGAAGTAGCTTTTGAGCGCACAGGGCTCTTTCACACTTGCGTTTTTCTCGCAGTTTTTTTCCATGCGATTTTGCTGCGTTTTTTAATGCAAAAGTCAATAAGACTTTCTAATGTTAAAAACGCATCGCATCTCAAGAAAATTGCAATGCGTTTTTAACATTAGAAAGTCCTATCGACTTTCGCATTAAAAAACGCGCGAGAAAAACGCAAGTGTTGCAGGAGCACTAATGTACTTTTACATAAGCCAACTGTCGGCTGAAAGTGTTCAAGTGAGTGATTAGTTGTGAGTGATCAGTAGTCATTAGTTGCTTCGTTTCAGCCCACTGAAACAAAGTGACTAGTGAGAGACTTCCCATTCAGTATAAACAGGCAGTCATTCATCGTTGAATGACTGCCTGTTCACAGTGAAACGAAGCCGGTGACCAGA
The DNA here is from genome assembly GCF_035609145.1 of Eleutherodactylus coqui. Taxonomy (NCBI): domain Eukaryota; kingdom Metazoa; phylum Chordata; class Amphibia; order Anura; family Eleutherodactylidae; genus Eleutherodactylus; species Eleutherodactylus coqui. The sequence goes on from NC_089841.1 coordinate 51,907,427, forward strand.
AGAGATTTCCGGCATACTCTGCCTCTATTCATTGAACAACTATTGCTCCTGTATAAAAGCACAGAAGTTGGGCACTTCTGTGCCTGATCGTCGTCCCATGTGAAAGTACCCTTACTCCTTGGAGTCGCCTTGTTTTTTTGTTTTTTTTTTGTATATCACTAAGAACGGTTTGTATGGAATTTCGGTTACCGGATCTTCAGCTGTTAAAAGCCCGGACCTCGTTAAAAGGTATGCTTTTACGTAACAAAACCACTTTAAGAGAACTTCAGTCCCTGTTGGGCTTTTTAGTTTTCACTTCTAAGTTTTTCTTTATTTTGCCACTCAGGCATTGAGGTCTCTGTTATTCCATGTTTGGTTAACTAAACGTTGTAAGAAGATCTCAGAGACTGGGAAGAATTTTCACTACCCTTCAATGGTGGGTGTTTTTGGCAAGATGTGGAAGTCGTTTAGCCTGTGTGGTTTAGTTGGTTATGCAGCCTGTTTGGTTGCTCAGTGATCAGCTCAGTCTTGGGATGTTTCTTGGATTCAATCATGTGTCACAAAGAACATGGTTTTATTGGAGTTCTTTCCAGTGGTGGTGGCACTTCTAATTAGATGTGAGTCATTTAAGAACAATAGTGTTGTTGCATACCAGTAATATAAGTGTTCCATTTGCTTGGCCGATTGGGAAAAGTGTTGTCGTTTCTGCAAGGATACTCCACCTAAACAAGAATCACCACCCAGCCAATCATTATAAAACAATATGACAATCTTTATTACCAAACTATTCTAAAATAACCAGGAAGGTTTACAGCCATAATAAAAACCAGACTAGAGGTAAGCATATGTACATTAACAAAGTGCAAATAGCAGATAAATGGTACCAAAGGACACATAGGAATCAGTAGAAAGAAGTCTCATACGAATACCAAGAATAATGTGCAGCAGTACTTAGAGAAAACAATGTGTTTTATAAAGTTTAAAAAAATAGCCAAAAAATTAATAAATTATATCAAATAGCCAAAAAATACAATAGCACAATTTATGATAGCAAACCTGAAGTCTGGTGCCCCCTGACTCACGTTTAGCCCTGCACTTTCTTAAAGGGGTTGTCTCGTGAAATCAAGTGGGGTTCAGCACTTCTGCATGGCCATATTAATGCACTTTGTAATATACATCGTGCATTAAATATGAGCCATACAGAAGTTATTCACTTACCTGCTCCGTTGCTGGCGTCCCCGTCTCCATGGATCCGTCTAAATTTGCTGTCTTCTGGCGTTTTTAGACGCGCTTGCGCAGTCCGGTCTTCTCCCTGGTGAATGGGGCCGCTCGTGCCGGAGAGCTGGTCCTCGTAGCTCCGCCCCATCACGTGTGCCGATTCCAGCCAATCAGGAGGCTGGAATCGGCAATGGACCGCACAGAGCCCACAGTGCACCATGGGAGAAGACCCGCGGTGCATCGTGGGTGAAGATCCCAGCGGCCATCTTGGTAAAGGAAGAAAGAAGTCGCCGCAGCGCGGGGATTCGGGTAAGTACTAAACTTTTTTTTTTTAACCCATCCCTTGGGTTTGTCTCGCGCCGAACGGGGGGCCTATTGAATAAAAAAAAAAACCGTTTCGGCGTGAGACAACCCGTTTAAGGGATCGTGTGAGTTATTCCCCAAATATATTTAGTCCCAAACAAACGAGAAGCAACAAACAGCTGTTATTGGTCTGCTATCCCAGAGTGCTGATAATGTAAGACTTGCAAGGACTACAAGAAAATGGTGATTCCGAATAAAATCTCAAAACCTACAATAAACTGCAAAATAATGATAAAACATGCAGGAAAAAAAAAGCAAAAACCCGGGAGTGTATGACAAATTCCCATGTGAACGCACACAAAATAGGTGCGGACACCAGGGAACCTGGATGAAGCCCTAGTGCCATTATAAGTAAGGGAGTAAATAATATGTACACAAGTGTGCAAAAAATACCTAGAAGCCCGGGAGTAAACGAGGAAACTTCATTGCGACTGCACAAAATAGGCATAGGCGCGAGGGAGCTTGGACAAAACTCCAAGGACCATAATAAATGTAAAAAAATAATACAATATAAATACATTTATGCAAAACAGCAATTAAGAGAAAACAAACAAACAAAAATGGCAAAGTATTTTTAAGTGCTGTCTAGAGAAAGTGAAGTGCAAGTGAACAATAGTGTTAAGAGTGAAAATCCATTGGGATTCCCTATGTGCCAACAACTAGAGATGAGCGAGCGTACTCGGAAAAGCACTACTCGCTCGAGTAATTTGCTTTATCCGAGTATCGCTGTGCTCGTCCCTGTAGATTCGGGTGCCGGCACGGAGCGGGGAGCTGCAGGGGAGAGCGGGGAGGAACAGAGGTAAGATCTTTCTCTCCCTCTCTCCCGCCCGCTCTCCCCTGCTCCCCGCTGCGACTCACCTGTCAGCCGCAGCGGCACCCGAATCTTCAGACCCGAGCACAGCGATACTCGGATAAAGCAAATTACTCGAGCGAGTAGTGCTTTTCCGAGTACGCTCGCTCATCTCTACCAACAAACGTTTCCAATTGCTACTCCTGGAATTACTGAGAAGCCGATCCGTACCACGGACCTTCAAAAGGTTACTGTTGCATGCATGAAACTGAAATGGTGAGGAAAGGTTTTAAGTCAAGAAAGACCATCCACAGAAGATGCACCCTCAATATCCACAAAGTATTCATATTTACGAAGCTTCCTAGAGGTGAGACCAATGTATTTCAAGTCACGAGGGCAAGACACCAAATAAACTACACCTAAACTAGTGCAGGTAATGGAATGAGTAACAGCAAACCTTTTCACACCAGATGAATCAGTGAAGGATTGAGTAGTCTCCACATTTGGGCATGCAACACATTTGCCACAAGATCGACAGCCCCACCGTGGGCTCTTAGAGCCAAATGCCCTATGTAAGGAACGTCCAGATTAACTCCTGATTGACAACTTTTTGATCTACGAAAGGTAACAGATGGTTTACTAGGTGAGTAAGAACCAAGAGCTCTTTCATAGGGTTTCCAAGGTAAAGTTGTTACAGGGTAGGTCGTCAGGTCTTTCCCTAACCCTCCCCATTCATGCAGGCTTGGGACTGGCGTATATGGATACTCCCGCATGGCTGGGTTGATACTTGATCAGCCCAATCAGCTGATCGTCCAGACTCCCGAGCGGGTGACTCCAGCCGATCAACCATTAATGAGGGAACCAACATACGCACGTGTGCATGAGCCCTAAGAGCCTCTACAGGGAATAACAATAAACTGGTTTTTGTGTTTATTTAGTATGGGTTTGGTGATGACAGGGATGCTTGTGTTACCATGGACTGTCTTTCTGAAGGTTGCATTCTTGGCACTTCCTTTTGGCATCTTTTGTTAATTAAGTGGCATTAAAATCTTAAGGTTGTTGCCAAAATTTCAATGAATTAGGACAACAAATAAATAATAGTGAAGGAGAGAAAATACCAGAAAGCAATATATGCAATATCATCACATAAACAATACCGCCACTGTAGACATCGTCTGGCACCGTCTGTAATGGGTTTTTTTTCCATAAGGAACTTACTTGATGTCTCAATTGTATTATAATAGTCACATGGGTGGGGGTCAAAGTTCTTGAGCCCCCATCCATATAGAGAAGAATTGTCATTTAGCATCTTAGAAATATACTAAGTTGCTAAGTTAACACAAAGCCCAAAGGAAACTGTTCAATGACAATTTCATCTCTGCTACATATGTAGATATAAATATAATAATTAAGCCGAAAGATCTGTTCTCATAATTGAAATAACATTATTGAGGGTGAAGTCACACGAACGTATATCGGCTCGGTTTTCACGCCGAGCCGATATACGTTGTCCTCGTGTGCAGGGGGTGGGAGGATGGAAGAGCCAAGTGCAGGAACTGAGCTCCCGCCCCCCTCTCTGCCTCCTCTCCGCCCCTCTGCACTATTTGCAATGGGGAGAGGTGGGACGGGAGCGGGGCTAATTCGCGGAATGTAGCCCCGCCCCGCCTCTTTCCATTACAAATAGTGCAGAGGGGCGGAGAGGAGGCGGAGAGGGGGCCGGGAGCTCAGTTCCTGCTCCTGGCTCTCCCATCCTCCCCCCTGCACACGAGGACAACGTATATCGGCTCGGCGTAAAAACCGAGCCGATATACGTTCGTGTGACTTCACCCTTAGGGTTGTGTGAAGGCGACGTACAGATGTGCCAGTGTGACGCTCTTGGTCACTCACAAGGCATAGCAGTGGCTGCACAGCCCAAACAGCGTAGCAGTGCTAGCCAGTCTATGCAGGAAACACAGTGTGCCATTCGTGAAGATTAGAGCTGCTACATCTGTGTATCTAGTAAGAATGTAGTGTGTTGTTTAGGCTGTGACTAAAGATGAGCGAGCTCCCAAATACTCGGGTCCGCGTTATTCGAGTCGAGCTTTTCGTAAAATTCGAGAGCTCTACTCGAGTAACGAACCGCATTGACTACAACGGGAGACTCGAGCATTTTTGTATGTGGGACGCCGGATCCTGAGCTTTTTTTTTTTCTTGGTTCATGTGTTCTCTCTCTCCCTCTCCCGCCAGCCAGCCAAAAAATTTGCCAATGATGCATGCTGCGGCGGAGAGGGGCCAAAACAGGCACATCACAGCGGGGAGGAGCCAAAAACTGGGACGGGGTCGAACACGGCTTGTTGCTCGTTCGAGTAACGAGCACCATCGAGTACGCTAATACTCGAACGAGCATCAAGCTTGGCAGAGTACGTTCGCTCAACTCTAGCTGTGACATAACTTTTACAGGGCTATTCTGATGGAAAGAGGGAATGGAGTAGATACAGTACTGCGCAAAAGTTGTAGGGTAGAAAAAATGCTGCAAAGTAAGAGAAAAAAATTCAAAAATAGAAGGCATCTGGTTGGCTCTAAATTTGTTCTGCAGCAGAAAAACGACTCCCAAACATCCAACCAATGTCATTAAGAACTATCTTCAGTGTAAAGAAGAACAAGGAGTCCTGGAAGTGAGAATACAGCCTCACAGAGTCCTGATCTCATCATCATCCAGTCATTTTTTTCTAGCCCTGTGTATGAAAAGATATGGAAACAGAAGAGTCATTTCAGCCAAGAGACCTCCTGATCCACTATTATATTATTTCCTTCTCAGGAACCTTTCACACGGGAGGGAATTACGCCGCAGGACGCAGCCAGTCTACAGCGGCAGAATTCCTCATGAAAATCGGATTTTGTTGCAGATTATGCAGGCAGCTTTTAAGCCATTTTCAAATCTGCATCAAAATCTGCAGGCAGCCTTAGGATAGATACATGATTAATGATGACTCCCTTTACCCCAAGCAATAAATTGTTCGCAAGAGCAACGGTGACAGAGTTCGCTCGTTTGGTCAATTTATATAGGCAAATACGTTTTTTACATTTCGTTCCAGTGAATGTGAACCCCTAAATGATCGCTGTTTACACGCAACAATGTGTAAACGAGTGAACAATTATTTTCATGCCTGCATACAATGAATGAGCAATGAGAAGTCTCGTTCATTGTTCAACCGTTGACCGTGTTTAGACTGAACGATTCGCATGATCTAACACTTTTTTTAAACATTTGTTTGGTGTTAAAGGGCCCTATTCCAGGCAGCTTAACCCCTTAAAGGGGTTGTCCCGCGCCGAAACGGTTTTTTGTTTTTTTTCAATAGCCCCCCCGTTCGTCGCGAGACAAACCCGATGCAGGGGTTTAAAAAAAAAAACCGCATAGTACTTACCCGAATCCCCGCGCTCCGGTGACTTCTTACTTACCTTGCGAAGATGACCGCCGGGATCTTCACCCTCGGTGGACCGCAGGTCTTCTGTGCGGTCCATTGCCGATTCCAGCCTCCTGATTGGCTGGAATCGGCACACGTGACGGGGCGGAGCTACGAGGAGCAGCTCTCTGGCACGAGCGGCCCCATTCAGAAGGGAGAAGACCGGACTGCGCAAGCGCGTCTAATCGGGCGATTAGACGCTGAAAATTAGACGGCACCATGGAGAGGGGGACGCCAGCGACGGAACAGGTAAGTGAATAACTTCTGTATGGCTCATAATTAATGCACGATGTACATTACAAAGTGCATTAATATGGCCATACAGAAGTGTATACCCCAACTTTGTTTCGCGGGACAACCCCTTTAAGGACCAGGCTGTTTTGATCCTAATACCGAATACTTTTTAGTGATTTTACCCATGTGGTGGTTTTATGGCCCTTCTTTATTTATTTTTTGGCCTGACCAAATAATTTTTGCAGCGTTTTTTTGTCACTTATAGGACTATTTTTTAATACCTTTTTTCACTTAATTTTTCTTAGTTTTTTTATTTCATTGGAGGTAATGTGTACAAAAAGTTTTTAAAAAGATTTTGAAAATGTATAGTTCTTTATTTTTAAAATAATTAAATTCCCGTTGAAGTAAAGTAGCTGAGTAGATGCATCATTTTTGCTGTGAACACTTTGATGTATAATTTTTATTGTGTTGTATGACGTTTTACATTGCCGCCGTGTGTTTTTTTTTTTACCATATATTCCTATTTTATTCTGTAATTTTTTTTTCTAAGTTTTTTGTAACTTTTTTTTAAACATTTTTGTCCCCTGTGACGTCATATAAGACATCTGGGGGATATTCACACTATTTTTTTTTTATTTCACACTTTTCTACTGTAACTGGAGCATCCACAGGAACCCTAGCTACAGGGGAAAACATCCTTAGTGTTTTATGTTTATTGATGTGGTCCAGTTTGGACCATTATGTCTTGGGATGAGCGCTTTACTTACTTTATTCGTATAGGTAAGGTGGAGAAGTCCAGTGTGAATGTAACATATTCTGGTAATGAACAAATGTGAAAAGTTTCATAAAAATTGGAGACTGTCGGGTCTGAGCTATTGGGGGATTAGTTCTGGAATAACCCAGATATCATCACTATACATAGTGTAGCAAGGGGGTACTCTTGCCTCGGGATCGCTGACCTCTCATACCAGAAATGGCGCCCCACACAGGTAAACACGGCTCAGGACTAGCGTATCTCTTTGTCTGGCTCCTGCCAGCATTTATTCCACAGCACAACATATCACATCATGTCCATAAGCACCCCAACTTGGGTGGGAGTCCAGGGGCATCCCCTGTTGGACTCTTGCCTTTTCAGGCCACCAGCCTGAAACACCTTCCTGTGCTGCGCTGGTCCTCTCTTAGGTGTGGAGGTTAGGGGCGTCACCCTGTCAACTTCTGGCCTTCTTGGTCTGCACCAGACCCTGGGCTAGCAGCCCTCCCAGCTCCACTGAGCTGTCTCTCTGACTCTCTCAGCCAAACACTCTCCCTCTTGTCTTTGGCAGGAACTGGCTTTTATCTGGTTCCTGCTCCACCCCTTGGTTAACCCTCGCACCAGGAGTCCTGTCTCTGGCCCTCTACAGGCCCCCCTGTGCACTGCACCGCTACAATAGTAAGCATAGTAACAGATGTCATTACTGTATACTGTAACCATAGTAACAGATGTCATCCCTGTATATAGCAGCCATAGTAAAAGAGGTTATCACTATATATAGCAACCATAGTATCAGATATCATCACTGTACATAGTAAGCATAGTAACAGATGTCATCACTGGATACTGTAACCATAGTAACATATATCATGACTGCATACATTAACATAGTAACAGATATCATCACTGTGTATCGTAACCATAGTAACAGATGCCATCACTGTATACTGTAACCATAGTAACAAATATCACTGTATAGCAAACAGAAGAAAAGAAAACTGGAGTGCAGTATTTATTTATAACATATACAAAATTCATATAAAGAAAAAACACAAAAATACACACAAGTATAAAAACACATTAAATCTAAAAAATCCCCACATAACGATATGAATCCCAGAGAGCAAAATACAAGTCAGAAAGTTCTGAAGAAGGTTGTCGGTAGAGCGGTTCAGGGGGCCACCCCCACACTATGGTGGAACTCTGGGGATCCTGATGTTACTGATGGGTATCTAAAACCCTCTGCAGTATCTACAACATGCACTTTGTATTATCCTCCTTGATGGGGGTTATACTGCAGATACACTGATGGCTATTGCCCTGCACTGATTTAGTGATATATATCTATTCTGACTTGTATTTTGCTCTCTGGGATTCATATCGTTATGTGGGGATTTTTTAGATTTAATGTGTTTTTATACTTGTGTGTATTTTTGTGTTTTTTCTTTATATGAATTTTCTATATGTAATAAATATACATATTTTCATCAGTCCCGGGCTGCAGTTTTCTTTTTTTCTGTTTGCTTTATATTATAGGAGGGACTTTTTGTTATTTATATGGGTTGTATGAAGTAGCTATTCTCTACCCCTGACATGTGATTTGTGATGCCCGGCGGCTTTTGTTAAACCCTTTTGTCACTGTGTATAGTAACAGGTCATCACTGTATACTGTGACCATAGTAGCTTTTGTAACATGCAAAGTGATGATCGGTTTACTGTGTTTACTATGTAGTCATGATATCTATTACTATGCTTACTGTATATAGTGATGACATATGTTACTAAGAATACTGTGTACAGTGATTATTTCTGTTACTATGGTTACTATGTAACAGTGCTGATAGGTTTACACCCTCGGGTTCTAAGGGAATTAAGTAATGTGATATACAGACTTTTCTTTCTTATATTTAAGAACTCTATAGTGACATGGTCTGTTCCACTAGATTGGCGCATAGCCATTGTGGTGCCAATTAAAAAAAAATGGGGCAAAAAGTGAACCTGTAAAACTTCAGTCCGGTGTCTTATACTATGTTTGAAGTCTTTCAAAGAGATGCTATCATCCTAAAATAAGAATGCTTGTTCTGGGCGAGAATGTGTATAAGTGGGTAAGTAACTGGTCAGTGATAGTGTAGTGGCCCAGAGGGTCCTACAGGGTAGTCAACAGGTTTGCTGAGCCCTGTGGACCTCACTTTGAGCCCTTAAGGGAACATAGGAGTCATCCTTCAAGGAAAAAAACTCTGTTTCTCCTGCATAACGAGTTAAAGCTAGTCTGCCTAGCAACTGTTCAATTCTGATTGGTGGCATATGCTGTTGGCATAGACATTTCTGATTGGTGGAGTAAGAGGAGTTCAGCAACCCCAGGAAAAAGCCGGGGCATGGTAGAGGAAGTGCATTGGCAGGAGTGGAGCGGAGGAGATCGAGTAGAGCGGGGGTGTGCAGAGCTCAGCAAGACAGTGCAGCGCAGATTAATTGAGTAGCGAGTCGGGAGTCAGAGAAAACAGGATCCTACAGTGCCAAGGGGACAGCATAGTCTATTTCAACCCTCCCAGAAGGAATCAGATACAGGGCAGACCCCGCGGAAGCTGGTCGGAGAGTAGTCAATGTAACCACGAGTTTAACCAGACCCTGTGCAGCACACAGCCAGTGTGTTCTCTGTCAAGCCCATGCTAGTTTCTCCATTCTACCACAAATAACCATTCAGTTCAACCTCCTACAAGACAGAGAGAGAGTTCAGGAATCCTAAAGTGTTGTTTCATGCCTGTGAGAAGAAATTATTAAAGTTTTCTACTGTCTGCTCGAACTACACAGTAAACGTTAATTTGTCAAGTTGCAAGAGTCAATAAAAACTGTGTGCCTCCGGTTTCACAAAAAGCTTTTCAGTCTAGACTCTTTATTTCATCGTTGCATCATACTTAGAGGCACTGGCGTCACGTTGAACTGTTATCACTGTTATTACCAGTGTAATCTGCCTACTGCACAGGCCATCATTCTATGCAGAGTTCTATGCACCACCGTGACTAGGCCTGAGGCAGCAAACCCACTCGAGTTACTTCTACTAACTCCAGCTCGTTGCAATAGGAAGTAGTGTGGTTATAAATGGTACATACTCTGATTGGGTCATCGTTAATAGTGGGGTACCACAGGGGGCAGTATTGGGCCCTATTCTTAATAGGTTAATGTAAAGTCCCCTGCTGCTAGCTCCGAGACATGACTGACTCCTAGAGTGATGTCACATTGTGACATTTTCTTGGCAGAATGACTCGCTGACTGAGTGACTCGCCACTAATTTTCTAACTTCCCAGTATCGTACAAACGTGAAATTTGGCGCGACCATTCTTTAGGTCGTAAATTGGAAAAGTAAAGGGGTCGAACTTGATTATTCAATTCTGAGTGCCAAACTAAGTGACCCCTTATGTAATGTAGCTAATAACACAAATCTGTACTGCACAAATTTGCGTGGATGATCGCATGAAATTTGCAGCGACCATCCTTTACGTCCTAAAAAGGAAAGGTAAAGGGGTCACAACTTCAATATTCAATTCTAAGCATCACAAACTGTGCAGAAATCTGGTATACATTAGAGTTCTTTTCTCCATAAACCATAAAGCCTAGGGAAATGATTTGTATACTGCGGAGAATCTAACATGCCTCTATGTGTATATACTGAGGAGAATCTACCTCACCTATATGTGTATATAGTAAGGAGAATCTACCTCACCTATATGTGTATATAGTAAGGAGAATCTACCTCTCCTCTATGTGTATATACTGAGGAGAATCTACATGACCTCTTTGTGTATATGCTGATGTGAATCTAACTGACGTCTGTGTATATACTGAGGAGAATTTACCTCTCCTCTATGTGTATATACTGAGCAGAATGTACATCATCTCTGTGTATATACTGAGGAGAATCTACATCACCTCTGTGTGTATATACTGATGAGAATCTAAGTGACCTCTGTGTGTATATACTGAGGAGAATCTACCTCACCTCTATGTGTATATACTGAGGAGAATCTACATCACCTCTTTGTATATATACTGATGAGAATCTAAGTGACCTCTGTGTGTATATACTGAGCAGAATCTACCTCACCTCTATGTGTATATACTGAGGAGAATCTACCTCACCTCTATGTGTATATACTGAGGAGAATCTACCTCACCTCTATGTGTATATACTTAGGAGAATCTTTCCATAGCTCTGTGTGTATATACTGAGGAGAATCTACCTCACCTCTATGTGTATATACTGAGGAGAATCTACCTCACCACTATGTGTATATACTGAGGAGAATCTACCTCGCCTCTATGTGTATATACTGAGGAGAATCTACCTCACCTATATGTGTATATACGGAAAATCTAACTGACCTCTGTGTATATACTGAGGAGAATCTACCTCCCCTCTATGTGTATATACTGAGGAGAATCTAACTGACCTCTATGTGTATATACTGAGGAGACTCTACCTCACCAATATTTGTATATACTGAGGAGAACCTAACTGACCTCAGTGTATATACCAAGGAGAACCTAATGCTCCTCAATGTGTATATACTGTGAAAAATCTACCTCACCTCCAAGGGCGTACCTAAAGGCTCAGGGGCCCGGGTGCAAAAGTTCAGCTCGGGCCCCCGCCTCCACCCTACACTCCCCCATACCCATACCTAGATCATGCTGCATACATGATCTAGCCCCTTGGTGTAATCTTTCCAAACATGACGCATTTCCTGCACATGAAAATTTGTTCGTAGCCCCGCGGCCACTCTCATACACACTGCTTTTTACTGCTATTAGCACGGTGTCCCGAGCGCCGTACTAACCGCGGTACAACACTCCCATTGATTTTAATGAGCGTACTCAAACCTGCGCTCGAATGCAGTGTATCTAGCGCCACGATTTTCAAGAGCTGTCTGTTCTATTTTTGCGTTTTCATGGTTTTTAACACATCTCATCACCAATCACAATGATGGGGTGCATTAAAGAGTGCCGTCAAACCCTGTAACCTGTGTTCGAAAACGCTGCTTCGAAATTCCGGTAAAAATGCAACAATTTCAAGCTGCGTTTTCTGAACACGTGTGAGAGCGACCTCAGGGGGGTCATGTTATTGTTGTACTTTGGAAACCACAATTAAGAAAAGCACATTAAAAACCTGCATGCCGTATTTAAAGACCACATACATTATTAAGGAGCTGCAGACACAATTAAAAATGGATATGAGATAGATAGATATAGGAGATAGATAGATATGAGATAGGAGATACATAGATAGATATGAGATAGGAGATATCTATCTATCTCATAGATAGATGGATGGATGGAAATGAGATAGATAGATATGAGATAGGATAGATAGAATGATAGATCTATGATAGATAGATAGATAAATATGAGCTAGATAGATATGAGATAGGAGCTAGATAGATATGAGATAGGAGATAGATAATAGGTAGAGAAATAGATAATAGGTAGATATGAGTTAGATATGTATGACATAGAACACAGATAGATAGCTAGATATGAGATAAGATATAGATAGATAAATAGATATGAGATAAAATATAGATAGATAGCTAGATAGATATGAGATAGATAGATAGATAGATAGGAGATAGTTAGGATATAGACAGACAGACACACACACACACACACACACACACACATCCCGGGCTGGACCGCTTCTCCTCCATGTGACAGCAGCACAGGCACACGCAGCAGCTTCCGTTCAGCAGGAGACAGAGGCAGCACATGATCATATCCTCACTCTGTCCTGCCGGCCCGTGTGACTGCCTCTCTCGTCCTCCCGCCTGCTCTTCCCTGCTTCCTCTCAGGCTGGCCGTTCTGCATGTCGCATGATTGGAGCCTTGCTGCAGACAGAACGGTCAGCCATTAATGCACTGAATGTGCATATGTGTGTGGAGGAGGGCAGCCTCGGGGCCCCCTGAGCGCAGGGGACGGGTCGTCACTGCGACCCCTGATGCTACGCCTATGCTGACCTCTATGTGTATATACTGAGGAGAATCTAACTGACCTCTGTGTGTATATACTGAGGAGAATATAACTGACCTCTGTATACACATACTGCATGGACTGCAGCGATGAAGCATGCCTTTAAGGCTAAGAAGGGGCTGCAACCTCCAGTCTGGGGGTAAATTTGAATAACAAGGGGTGCTGCTTTTAAGGGTAGAAAGTGAGGAGAGTGGGGGGGGGGGAGGCACATTCTGCAGAGGGACATCAGTATATGCAGTCTGAGGAGAATCTAACGCTCCTCTATGTGTATACATATTTTATTCCTCAGTTCCTTTGAATTAAAGGGGTTGTCCCGCGCCGAAACGGGTTTTTTTTTTTTTTCAATAGCCCCCCCGTTCGGCGCGAGACAAACCCGATGCAGGCATAAAAAAAACAAACCGTCCAGTACTTACCCGAATCCCCGCGCTCCGACGACTTCTGACTTACCTTGTGAAGATGGCCGCCGGGATCTTCACCCTCGGTGGACCGCAGGTCTTCTGTGCGGGCCATTGCCGATTCCAGCCTCCTGATTGGCTGGAATCGGCATGTGACGGGGCGGAGCTACGAGGAGCCGCTCTCCGGCACGAGTGGCCCCATTCAGAAAAGAAGAAGACCGGACTGCGCAAGCGTGTCTAATCCGGCGATTAGACGCTGAAAATTAGACGGCACCATGGAGACGAGGACGCTAGCAACGGAACAGGTAAGTGAATAACTTCTGTATGGCTCATATTTAATGCACGATGTATATTACAAAGTGCATTAATATGGCCATACAGAAGTGTATACCCCCACTTTGTTTCGCGGGACAACCCCTTTAACCACGACTTCATAAAATTTTCCGTTCAAACAACAGGTAAATGTACCAAATTAACTCAGGTGAAGCCAGGTATATCAGCTAGTTATAATATATTAATGACCTGGTAGAAGGATTGTGTGTTCAAAGACAGGCAACTAAATAATAAATGGAATGGGCAGATCACAAGACCCAGAGAGGTTATCAAAATTGGGTTTATTTAGTTTAGAAAAAAGACGGCTGAGGGGCGACCTAATAACTATGTATAATATATCAGGGTAGCATACAGAGATCTCCCCCATCATCTATTTATACCCAGGACTGTGAATGTAACAGGGGGGAGCCCTCTACGTCTGGAGGAAAGAAGGTTTTCACACTGACATAGAAGGGGGTTCTTTACTGTAAGAGTAGTGAGACTATGGAACTCTCTGCTTGAGGACGTGGAGATGGGGAACTCACTAGAAGAGTACAAGAGGGAACGGACGCCTTACTTGAGCGTTACAATATTACATGTTATATCACTAATTACTTCAGAAGGATCGGTGATCTGGGGATTATTCTGGTAACCAGATTAGAGTCAGGAAATATTTTTTTTCCTTTAAATGAGGAAAATTGTCTTCTAGCTCATTGGATTTTTTTGCTTTTCTTTGGATCAACATTGGGGGTTAATAAGTGACTGTTACTATGATATCTGTTACTATGGTTACTGTGTACAGTTAGAGCATTTCAATGCTGGTGATGGAAACAGCCAATTACAAGCACTCGGATATCTCTGGCAGTCTCTGGAAGAGAAGTGTAGTGTCACGATGAATGTAAGGCCGCCGCTATTTTCAATTTATTCCTGACTACAGGGGGTGCAGTCAGCCTGCGCTGCGGAGGACACAGGAACACGGGATTGGTGGGGGTCTCAGCAGGGAGGACACTCCCTGGCATACTTGCAATAAAGGGAACCCTGGTTGAAGGACCTGGGGGGGGGGGGGGGGGCTGGCTCTAGTGAAGCTGGGAATTTGGTTGGGTTAGGAGCTTTGGGAGTGGGCCTTTTGTATGATGTGATTGGTGGAGCAGGACCCGGCAAGATGAATGAGCTGAAGCTGTGCTGTGTCAGTCGCCCAATAGAACACTAAATATATGAATTTGGCAAGCGCAATTTTGGCTTCTTCAATCAAATTATCTTTCAAAACGGACTGCTTGCTGTAAAAACAACCCCCCACCCACCCCAAACATGGCGGAATTTCAATTTTTTTCTACTTGACTTTACTTAGAATTTTTAAAAAGTTCTTCAGTACATCATATGGTACATTAAATGGTACCATTGAAAAATACAACTCGTCTCATAAGAAACAAGCCCTTAGCCATCTACGTCGACGAATCAATAAAAGAGTTATGATTTTTTTAAAAGGAGGATTAAAACCCGAAACTGAGCTAAAAAAAAGGGCTTTGTCCGTAAGGGGTTAAGGATAAACAACACTGCCCTTGCTTCAGTATAATGGACTCTCGTTCTGAGGCTTTATTCCCACGAGCGGATATCAGCCGGCCGTTTTCAAGGCCTTCCGATATATACTGTGATCTGATGCATTGGATTCCAATGGTCGTATTCCTGAGATGTAAAAGCGCCCGGCTGGCCAATATAGCGCTGGGCATTTTTACGTCGGGCCCAAAAGCTAGTCCTGGAACTATCTTTTGGGCCGGAATACGTTGGCCGCTGCATGGGCTCCTATGGGAGACAATGACACCGGCTGGAGAACAGAGGTGGGAGGCAGTTTAGCAGCATAGCTGCTAAACTCTCTCCCTCTGCTCTCCCCCCCCCCTTGCAGGCTCACCTCTGTTCTCCTCTCCCCTTGTTCTTTGCAATGGGAGGGGGCAGGACGGGGAATAGCTAAGCACCATCCCATCCCGCCTCTTCCCATTGCTGGGTGTGAGGAGGGGGCAGCACTTAGCTCTGCCCCTTGTCCACAGCCAGCAATGGGAGGAGGTGGGACAAGGTGGTGCTTAGCCCCGCCCCCACCCATCCCATTGCAAAGAACGACCTGGGAGGAGAGCAGAGGTAAGCCTGTGAGGGGAGGGAGGGGAAATGGGCGACGGCATGGTAATCTTGGCGTACTTGCGCCAGGGCCCATGCCGTGTGAACGGGCACACAAATGGTACATTTGTGTGCCCGTTCACAAGCTTCTATGTCCCAGATGGTAGCGTATATTGGCCGGCCGTGAAAATGCTGGCCAATATAAGCTTGTGGGAATAAGCCCTGAAGGTTGCATTCTTGGCACTTTCTTATGGCATCTTTTCAGTTAATTAAGTGGCATTACAATCTTCAGCTTGTTGTCAAGATTGTTATTTAATTAGGATAATAAAGAAAACAATTAGGAAGGAAAATATAATGAAAAGTAATAAATGCAATATTATCCCGTAAACAATACCGGCACTGTAGACGTCGTCTGGCACCGTCTGTATTGTCGTTTTCCATAGAGAGCTTCCATGATGTCTCAAATTTTTCATAATAGTCACATGGGTGGGGGTTCAGGTGCTTGAGACCCCATCCAATCAGAGAGGAAGTAAGTCTGTTTCACCCTCTTCAATGCAGTAATGAATATTCTCACTTCTCTCCCAGTGGAGACCATCTTGCTTTTAGTACTAATAGTGATCTCAAATTCAGAAATGTTCTGGTTTGTTAGAGGCGCACTTCATTGTATAATGAACCAACCGGATTAACTTCTCCTCCGTGAGGCCAGTGAATCAGTGTGCTCACCTGCTGTCACTTCTTGAGTAGCCTATCAAGGCACATAACCTTGTGATGTTGGTTTTAGCTGATTTATATGGTGTGGTTATAAGTTTATATGGAGTCTATGTATTGTATTTAATATGTTGTAATGGATCTGTGTGATCGACTTGATAAAAACCGCAGGCAGTGGTTGAAGCATTGTATAATGTGGACACAATAAAGAACATGTTCTTTTAGGATGTGAGGATCGGACTACTTTTTGCACCCCTGTATAATAGTCATGAAATGCAGCATCTTATAAATATACTAAGTTTACACAATGCCCAAAGAAACTGTTCAATAACAAATTCACCGCTGCTTCATACACGCTTTGTCAAAAAAAAAGTCGAGCCCCTAGATGGAGTTGTCGTTTTGCTGCAAAACTCGGCATGCAGTTCCTTCTCAGGTAGATATGCAAATGATGAGAGTTGTGGCGTGATTAGATGAACGGTCTTGTCACCCGAGGTCCTAAAAGTGGTTCCATGTTTGGCCTATAAAAGGCTCTCGAGGATCCTTGTCTGTTAGTGGACATCTTTTTCTGCTTGTGTACAGTATGTTGACCACTAGACATACCTCTACAATGCAGTTGAAAAGATTTGACCATTGTAGGCATTTACTACAGGCTGAACAGGCAGAAGATATGGATGAACTCTTTCTACATCTGATAAAACACTCAAAAAAGCATGACATAGTGATCATGGGAGATTTTACCAATCCAGGTATTTGTTGGGAATCTCTCTCAGGTAAAAGTAATGGATCCAACAAATTTCTATCCGCTCTTGCTGACAACTTTATCTTCCAACGGGTAGAAGAGAAAACAAGGGAATCTGCTATCTTGGACCAATTCTTACCAACAGGGAGGGAATGGTTGACGAAGTAAGGGTGGCAGCATAAAATCTGGGTTCAGAATTTTAAGCTGCATGATATCCTGAACAATGATCGTTCAGTGTAAATAGCAGCCGTTCAGTACTGAACGGCCGCTATGTTAAGGGAATGGAGAGGGGTGGAGGAGAAAAATCGCCTTCAGCCGCCCCTCTGGGAAGCAACAATACTCGCTCCTGTGCAAAAGCACGTGAGCTAATACATGTGGGGACGAGTGTTGGGCATTGTTTGCATTGTCCAGTCTAAATGGTGCTTTAGAAAGCAGTGATCATACTATCATTGAATTTTCAATAAGAAAGGGAGGAAGATCTAAGAAGACTCAAACTTCAAGGTTGGATTTCAGAAAGGCAGATTTTAATGGACTCAGAAAGAGGATAGGAAGGATCCAATTGCGGGATGTTCTTAAGGACAGAAATGTCCAAGAAGGTTGGAAATTTTGTGCAATGTGAGATTCTCAAAGCACAATCGTTAATAATCCCCAAAAGAATGGGAAGCAATTAAAGAAACCAGGATGGATGAACACAGAACTCACATACATGCTAAAAAGAAAGAAAAATATATCAAATAAAAAGAGTAGGGGATATCTAAAGAAGAATATAATGTGGTCTAAAGAAACTGTAGGGCAAGTGTCAGAAAAGCTAAAGCTAATAATGAATTGAGGCTTTCAAAAAAGGCCAAAAGCAATAACAGGTATTTTGGGGGTATGTCAAAAGCAAAAGTAGAGTCAAAGATGTTTACAGGATGATAATGGTGAATTTGTTAAAAATGATGTTGAGAAGACCAAACTTTTAAATTCCTATTTTGTATCGGTTTTCTCTCAGAAAGTAGATGGAACATCAACTGATCTTCCCTGTGCTATTGGGGGAATAAAAGACTGCAGGTCTTCGATAAACAGAGAGATGGTGAGGGGACAATTAGCTAACTTAAATAAATTCAAGTCTCAAGGTCCAGATGAATTACATCCTAGGATACTAAAGGAAGCAGCAGAGATAATTGTTGAATCATTCAACATAATCTTTGAAAATTCCTGGAGAACAGGAGAAGTCCCAGAAGATTGGAAAAGGGCAAATGTTGTGCCTATCTTCAAAAAAGGGAAAAAGGTGGATCCAAGAAACTACAGGCCTGTGAGCCTGTCTTCTATACTGGGAAATATCTTTGAACAAATTACTAAACGCCATGCATGCAAGTACTTGGATGAGAATGGAATAATTAACCAAAGCCAAAGTGGATTAGTAACAAACAAGTCATGCCAGAGAATGATTACTATGTACATAGATGACATCTGTTACTAAGGTTACTGTGTACAGAGAAAACCACCAAAACAGTTTCTCAAAATATTCTCCAGTTTAGAGTTATGGTATTTATTTAAAGGGGTTGTCTCGCGAAAGCAAGTGGGGGTATACACTTCTGTATGGCCATATTAATGCACTTTGTAATATACATCGTGCATTAAATATGAGCCATACAGAAGTTATTCACTTACCTGCTCCGTTGCTAGCGTCCTCGTCTCCATGGTTCCGTCTAAATTCGCTGGCAGCTTGCTTTTTTAGACGCGCTTGCGCAGTCCGTTCTTCTCCTTTCAGCACGAGCCGCTTCAGTGTGCACCCCGCTACAGCTCTTCTGCGCATGCGCAGACGAGCTGTCACTGCTCGGGAGCGCGCTGGAGCGGCCATTCTGTACCATCCTCTGTTAGAGGAAGGTGCAGAGCCGCCGAGCTGTCTCGCCGTCCTGCCGTCCTGCCGCCCAGGTAAGTGATGGGCCGGGGGGGGCTGCTGCTGCGCCTGGGGGGGGCTGCACCGGGGGGGGCTGCCGCTGTGCCGGGGGGGGCTGTCACTGTGCCGGGGGGGGGCTGTCGCTCTGCCGGGGGGACTGTCGCTGCGATGGGGGGGCTGTCGCTGTGCCGGGGGGGGGCTGCCGCTGTGATAGGGGGGCTGTCACTGCGATGGGGGGGCTGTCGCTGCGATGGGGGGGCTGCCGCTGCGATGGGGGGGCTGTCGCTGTGCCAGGGGGGGCTGCCGCTGTGACGGGGGGGCTTCCGCTGTGCCGGGGGGGGGGGCTGCCACTGTGATGGGGGGGCTGTCGCTGCGATGGGGGGTCTGCCGCTGCGATGGGGGGGCTGTCGCTGCGCCGGGGGGGGCTGCCGCTGTGCCGGGGGGGGGGGGCTGTCGCTGCGCCGGGGGGGGGCTGCGCCGGTTACCTGCTGCCTGGCGGTGGGTGACTGGTCGGCCGTGTTCAATCCAGGGGTCCGGTCGGCGGCTGCGGGGCGTCTGGTTGTCAGGGAGACACAGCTGGTAGCGTCTCGGGAGCGCGCACGTCGGGCTACAGCAAGCGAAGGGAGAAGAGCCGGCGGCCATCTTGGGGAAACTTTTATAAGTTGCTGAAACGCTGGAACTGTAAGTAGAAACCAGCTAGAAAAGTCATTTACAGGGGGGCTTAGTAATGTATGCTTAATAAGGGGGACTGGGCAAAAAAAACTTTCACTGCTTCCTCGAGACAACTCCTTTAAAGGGGTATTCTGGAAACTGGGCATACATTTTCTAAATTTCACTAACGTCTCCACTTTTTGCCATGATTTCAAACAGCCATCTAAATAATCAAACTGACCTCCAGTGCCTTATTTTTTGTACTCTTGGCCCACTGCTTTTCAGCCTGTTTCAGATTTCCATGTTAATACGCTACAGGACGTGCAATTACATCCTGCAAGTTCGGGGTATGTATAGAGATAGATCGCGGGGCGATCTTGTTCCATACATTGCGTCTGCTGGCTGTTTCTTACAGCCAGCAGTCGCCAGCAACAGCTCCAATAAGCCGTGCGACTCATCGGAGCTGTTAACCCTTTAAATGCCGTTAAATGAAGTCTGACAGCGGCATGTAAATGCCCCGACTGATGTACGGGGGTCCCGTACAGCCCTCCCCCCGACCTCCGCAATGAGATTGTGGGGGCTGTGCAAATGTCATGGCAGCCGGGGGCCTTCTGAATGCCGGGGGCCTTCTATCATAGCAGAATGCTGATCAAGCCGTACTCATGGCATGGCTTGATAGAATGCCTGTCAGAACGCAGTATGATGTAATGCTATGGCATTACATCATACTGCAGGAGCGATCAAAGCATCGAAAGTTCTTGTTCCCTCTGGGGACTAAAATAAAAAGTATAAATAAGTTTTAAAAAGTTTTACTAATTAGTAAAAAAATAAAAAGTAATAAGTTAAAAAAAAAACATTTTGCCATATTTATAATAAAATATTGTAAATAATAAAACAAAAATACATATTTTGTATTGCTGCGTCCGTAAAAGTCCAATCTATCAAAGTAACACATAATTTGCCCTGCATGCTGAACGTCGTCAGAAAACAAAATAGAGAACTTCAGAATTGTGCTTTTTTGGTCACCCTGTCTCCAAGAAAGAAAGTAATAATAAGCGATCAAAAAGTCATATGTATTAAAAAATGGTACCAACTGAAACTACAGGACGTCCCGGACAAAATGAGCCCTCACACAACTATGTCGACGGAAAAATAAATTATTGCGGTCAGATGATGGCGACAAAAAATAATTAAAAAAATATCTTTGAAAAAAAAAAAAAACTTTTTAAGTTTGGTATCGTAGTAATTGTACTGACCAATAGAATAAAGCTATCAGGTCATTTTTGTTGTGTGTATGCCGTAGAAAACAAGATGCACTCAAAGTTGGCGGAATGTAGTTTTTTTTTCCATTTCACTTCACTTAGAATTTTTAAAAAGTTTTCAGTTCATTATATGGCACATTAAATAGTACCATTAAAGAATACAACTCGTCCCTCAAAAAACAAGCCCTCATAGAGCGACATCGATGGATAAGTAAAAGAGTTCCGATTTTTTAAAAGGGGTCTGGAAAAAACAAAAATGAAAAAAAAAGGGCCATGTCAATAAGGAGTTAAAATGGCCGCCAGGGAGTGCAAGAATGACATCACCCACATTACCCACTGCCAATAACCGAAACATGTGCAGTCATAATTGTACAAGATATGTCGTCATTAGAGAAAATTAAGGCACTGACCGGTAAAAAAGCTGAGCAAACAGGTCATAACCAGTAGATACCAATGGAGAACCACAGGACAGGGAATAACCTGCGGATTAGTGGGGATATCATTGTTGGGACCCCCACTGATATTGAAAACGGGACTCCCATGACCTGCTCTTTGTCACTACTTCTCCTCCCGCAGTTAATACTATTAACCGGTGATCGCTCAACATTTGATCACCTTGCGCTGTAAAGAACACAACGATTATCGCTCAAAAATCTTTGTCTCTAAACCAGGCTTAAAGGGGTTGTCTCGCGAAAGCAAGTGGGGGTATACACTTCTGTATGGCCATATTAATGCACTTTGTAATATACATCGTGCATTAAATATGAGCCATACAGAAGTTATTCACTTACCTGTTCCGTTGCTGGCGTCCCCGTCTCCATGGCTCCGTCTAATTTCGGGGTCTTCTTGCTTTTTTAGACACGCTTGCGCAGAAGGGTCTTCTCCTTCTGGTCGGTCCGGGCACGAGCGGCGTTCTGGCTCCGCCCCCTTCTACACGTCATCGCGTAGCTCCGCCCCGTCACGTGTGCCGATTCCAGCCAATCAGGAGGCTGGAATCGGCAATGGACCGCACAGAGCCTACGGTGCACCATGGGAGAAGACCCGCGGTGCATCGTGGGTGAAGATCCCGGCGGCCATCTTGGAGAAGGAAGAAGTAGGAAGAAGGAAGAAGTCGCAGAGCGGGGATTCGGGTAAGTAATATTTTTTTTTTTACTTTAACACATCCCTTGGGTTTGTGCTGCGCCGAACGGGGGGCCTATGCAAAAAAAAAAAAAAACCCGTTTCGGCGCTAGACAACCCCTTTAAAGGAGATGTCCCGCGCCGAAACGGGTTTTTTTTTTTTTCAACCCCCCCCCCGTTCGGCGCGAGACAACCCCGATGCAGGGGTTAAAAAAACCACCCGCACAGCGCTTACCTGAATCCCGGCGGTCCGGCGTCTTCATACTCACCTGCTGAAGATGGCCGCCGGGATCCTCTGTCTTCGTGGACCGCAGCTCTTCTGTGCGGTCCACTGCCGATTCCAGCCTCCTGATTGGCTGGAATCGGCACGTGACGGGGCGGAGCTACACGGAGCCGCTCTCTGGCACGAGCGGCTCCATAGAAGACTGCTGAAGACCCGGACTGCGCAAGCACGGCTAATTTGGCCATCGGAGGCCAAAAATTAGTCGGCACCATGGAGACGAGGACGCTAGCAACGGAGCAGGTAAGTAAAAAACTTTTTATAACTTCTGTATGGCTCATAATTAATGCACAATGTATATTACAAAGTGCATTATTATGGCCATACAGAAGTGTATAGACCCACTTGCTGCCTCGGGACATCTCCTTTAAGGGTGTGAAAAGATTGGACTTGCCCTATCTTTCTCACACGTAGTTAATACTATGTGCGGAGAACATTAGGCAGGACATATCTTTCTGAAGTTTTTTCCAAACTCTCATGCACTAGCACAGATTTTAAATAGTCCAAGAAAAAAGACCCCGGTTCATGCGTTGCTACTCTCCGGAGCGGTGAGCATAGTTGTGCAGATGCTCATCTAAAAAAGACCTTAGGACCCTTTCACATGAGCGCATTTTTGCCTCAGGATGTGTAGTGGCCCTGAATGAGTGGGGCCCCTCCATCAGGGTGAATGTATTTGTCTCATGCTTAGTGTATTGTCAGTGTCTTTGTGTTGTATGAACATGATGTGTATTGCCTAGCTGCAGCACTGAATGGGTTACTGTCTGGGTTATGTCTGGAAATGTATCTTTTGTATGTCATGTGACCTTGTGATATATATGTAGTTGCAAGTCTGTCTTTCCATCAGACTTCATTTTTGGTCTATCAAGTCAGGAGCCTGTCTGCCCACAGACACCTTCAGTCTGTGTGCAGGGAGAAGGAGACAGAGAAAAAAGTTGGTCGTCTTGCAGGAGTGTGTGCAACATCCCAGCTAGAGAGTGGGCTGAAGTTAGAGTGTACCGCTTGTGAGTAGGAGAGACTTTGCTTAGTCCCTAGAGGAGCACCAGGATGGAAGAGGCCGAGCAGATGCCTTGTGAATGCCCCGGGCCTAATGTACTCAGAACTTTATGTTGATGGATGGGAAGGTCTGAGAGAGAATGAGGAGCCACCATGCAGCGTACCTACTTCCAAATGTGAGTGATGACTGGTGGAGAGCTGGAGAGAGAGAAAGAAGTGTGTTGCCAGGACCAGGACCCACAGATAACAGGACTGCCTACTGTGAATCCTCCCTGTCACACCACTTTGTGTCTTGTACTTCTTCCTGCTGACGTGTATTGCTGAACTGTACAACGTTGTTCTAGTAAGCAAGCTTCACCGACTGTTCACGCTTTGGCTCTGAAAGCTAAATCCCTGTGCATGAGCTGGATTAACCACAGAGGACGGAACATTGGCGTCACGAGTGACAAAAGGACTAAGGTGGACCATCATTGGGTTAACCTATTTAATAGTCTGTCCTTGGCCCCTTGGACGTGTCCCTGGTTACCCTCCAGGTGGGAGATGGTAGCGCCACTGTGACAAGGCCTAAACTCATCCCCGCCATCTCCTAGGCTGGGGCCCGCTCCTCGGACACTGCAGATGCATCGCAAGTTGCTGCAAATTCTGCCCAAAAATCTGAAGGCTACCAGGATTTTATGCAGCATTGAAAATCCATGTGAAATGGGCCTCTGGCTGTATTCGCACAGACGGTTTTCCCGTGCGAGCTCTGTCCTATTTTGTGAAGGACAGAACTCTCACGTGAAAAGAACCCATTGATTTTAATGATGTAACACACATGAGCGATTTTTTTTTCGGACCAATAGTTCGAGATCGAATGGTCGCAGCGACTCCTATTTTTGGATGATTCAAGAATTGCCCGCTATATTCTATATGAGCGTGAAAAAACCCCCAAAGCTCTACGCTCTCGCAGCCATGTGACTTGTATGCAAGAGCAATGCCTTGTTCAAGCATTTTACTATTGAAGCCACATGAAGTCACGTATGTGAAAAATGCGAAACAAAAAACGTACGATAAAATCCGCATAAAAAACGCAAGGAAATCTGATGCATATTGCGCGGTTTAAAGCTAAAACACCTCGGTGATGCATCAGAATCGCAGGAAAAATGGTCAGATTCTCACTGACTGTCATCGCACGAAGCTGTGTAAATACAGCCTTAGCTCGGCTTCACACGCGTGGATGTGCAGCTGCACGCGCCTCACTGCAACGTTTTTGCACTATAAGGCCTCCTTTAGATTAAAATATGCGCAAATATGCTTGGTGCAGTGTAGCGTATTTGCCCATGAATGATGTTTGAAGAGCCACTTGTTTTGCCTGCGGGACATATTTTTTTGCGCACGGGACACAAACACGCACGGATGAATTTGCCTAATGAGATCCAGATGTGTTCTTTTTCCAGCCGAATTCTGCGGTATTTCATGCATCTCCTTGCATATTGCGCGCGCATTTGCTCACCTCCCCATTGACTCCTATGATACAACTTGTTCTCTCTTTTTTTTCTGTGACCGAAATGCGAACGCCAAAATTCGGAAATCTGAATGAAGCCGTTGACATCAATGGGTTCTATTCTCTGCATGCACAAGTACGTCCGTGTGAAGCCAGCTTTAGAGATTTAAGCGCATTTTGCTTGCGCAAATATGCCATGTGTTTGCGTGACCAAAACACCCCTACACCCACGTGTTTTACCAACTCTGACGTGTATTTGTGGCGCAAATGCACCACGTGTTTGATTTTGTACGCATATGCGCCATGAATATGCAGGTTTTCTGCGTATGTCGTGTGCCTTCATGCACACCCGTTGATTTCAATGGGCTCTTGCGATGCACAAATGCACACCAAGATAGGTCACGCCACGTATTTGTTTATGCAATTGCACTTTGCGTGAAAAAATATGGTAATGTGAGCGAACCAATTAAAATCAATCACACAATCACGCTCCTACCCACTAGCGATATTTTTTCTTGCAATGCGAGAGCGATGATTATGAAACCAATGATTTTCAATGGTTTCACACTCATTTGTGATTTTTACTCTTAAGTCTCGCAGTGCTAAGAAAAATCTGCAATATCGCTGTGTTCTCAATGGGGCCAGCGGCAGCAGCACCAGTCCAATTGAAAACATAGGGAGTACATCATGGACTTTTGCCACAGCTGTGACAGCTATGGCAGAGGATTCCTTCATCCCCACAGGGACCGCAGGGGTGAAGAAATTCTCTGCCACAGCTGTGACAGCTGTGGCAGAAGTTCGTGGTGCTATCCCATTTCTTTCAATGGGGTTGGCACTGCTGCAGCCCCATTGAAAGCAGTGGGTTGCAAGCAACCCCTGCAGCGATGATTTTCGGGGAAGGGCTTAAAATATTAGCCCTTCCCTGAAAATCAGCGCTAGCTGTAAAAAAAGGTTAAAAACAAAATTATACTCAGCCATCCCGCTCATCTCTGCCATGCCGGCAGTCTTCTTCTGTCTTCTGGAGACCGGGGATTGAAAAATCCATGTCCCCAGAAAGTGCTGGTGTCATGGCCTAAGCATCAGCCAATCACAGGCAGCACTCAGTCATCGAATGACAGCTGAGCGCTTCCTGTGATTGGTCACAGCGCTTAGCCAATCACAGGCAGCGCTCAGCTGTCATTCAATGGCTGAGCACTGTGACCAATCACAGGCAGCGCTCAGCTGTCATTTAATGGCTGAGCGCTGCCTGTGATTGGCTGAGTGCTCAGCCAATGACACCAGCGCTTTCTGGGGGCGGGTATTCAGATACTGCCTCCTTGCTGATTGGACCAGAGACAGTGCAGCGCAGCATGAAGAGTAAAGGCAAAGAAGTGCAGAACAGGGAAGTACTGGCAGAATGCTAGGCTTGCTACACTCCCCCATCCCTGATTGTGAATTGCAAGCAACAGAACAACAGAAAAATTGGGAAGACATCTGAAAATCAGAATTTACAGACATGAAACAGGGTGCAAACAGCAGCAAACGAGAGGGGAGCCTGGTGTATTTTAGAAAACTTGCTGAAACTCCGGTATACTTTACGGCTAAGACTCCATGTCGCTGATATGCAATAGAGGTGGATCGTCATGCCGTGTCTGTATGGTCTCTCAAGCATCAGTGATTAGCATTGTATAAAATCCATATAGTCAAACTAACACGTTTCACAGTATTATCGCTGTGGAGCCAATGACGGAGATAATCCAGTATGTACATTCCACAGATCAAATCTGATAAATCACCAATAAGCTAATTAACCATGTAAACTATAGACTCTTCCTGCTGTGTTATCAGCGCTGAGTCAGATTATTGCCATATGTATCTGTCAATGACATTTGAGTGGCTGCGATTGTTTTACTTATGTAAATACGGTCTTAGTTAAACACCTTACGCAAATATGTTGTCATAGACTGCTATTATGTCCCTGGGAATTTGTACTCTACACTCCGTGAATTATATCATTATTACTGAAAAATATGTGCATGCTCACGTAGCCAAGGCAGTAGTATGATATCACCAAGCAGACGTGCAGCAGCTATGGTGAGAGCTCATCCGGTGCCCGGCCCCTGCTGCATAGCCTTCCCATTGCTTAGAGCCATTGCTATGCAACAGTAATGCTCCTTGCCTGGTGAAATGGCTTCCTCTTCGCTGGCAGATAGGACCATCCTAATGGAAAGGTCCATCAGATCTTCAGAAACAACTTTTTAAAAAGTCCTTCTATGTAAAGGAGTCATCAGTCCCTTCCACCTCCCCTCCCTATTACTTTGTAGGTATGTGCTTAGAAAGAAAGGGGCAAAAGCATAGCTTCTACTTTGGGTGGCACTGTAAAGAACAATTCACTGGGAAACAAAAAAAATGTACCTGGTGTCTGGAATTTTAGACCTTATTCTGGGTATTTTTGTACCACTGATTCCGAAAATGCCATCCATTCCATTCTAGGAGCCCACATTTTGTGAGATATTCCTGATGTCATTAACTGTTTGTTATTTTTACTTCATTTTACTGCTAGCATTTGCTTACTACCTAAAGCCACCACTAGGAGAATCTTACTATATACTGATTATACGTTGAACTCAATAATAACTCAGTATGAATTAGTTTCCTGAGCTCCCCCTAGTGGTGGCTGCAGTTATTCAACATTTTGCTTCTATGTCTTTGTTAGGGATATGATATGTTGGAAAATCTTCCCCTGCCAATCATGTGGATATATGGCTCCCCTATGGAAGGTGCCTGAGTTTTTGGTCTGTTGGTTCAGGTTAAGGTGCTTAAGGTGATTCCTGACTTTGTTGCATTCTCTGCTCCTGACCTTGGCTCGTTATATTGACTATGCTTGTGTCCACTGCCTGCCCTAATCTCTGGCCTGTTGAGCCATGCCAAACTCATTCTGTGTGTCCTGACCTCTGGCTTATTCCTTGCTTTAAAGTCACCCTACCTGCCCCAACTCTAATTGATCTGACTATACCTCTGTTCACACAAATACGTACCACATCGTGGTCTATAGTAGCGTCAGGTGGCACATTACTGGGACCATATCCATAGTACCAGCCTGGGGACCTTGCAGCGAACCCTAGATCTCGACTGGTGGGGTTAAAGGGTGAAGACCATGGTAACTCAGGTGTCCCTTCTGGATTTGGACCTATGTCAAGACAGTGTGCAGCACAGGAGGCCCACATCTGCTTATCCTGAAAGATGTGTTTCAAAGTATAAACCCCTTCCTCAGACTGCTGGAGGATAGCCAACAGTAGCAAAGAAATGGGTTCAGCCATCAACCTGCTCCAAAGAGAAGTATCTGTAGGTTATCAAGACAAAGGGTCAGAGAGAGCAGAGTCACACATGACTGCAAGATTAGACTGGGGGGGGGGGGGGGGGACACATTGTTTTGCATAGAAGCTATATATACAAAGCAGTAAGATTATCTTTAATTAAAGTGGTTGTCCAATTGCAAATTATTGATGGCCTATCCTTAGGATAGAACATCAATAGTATATCACCGCGGGTCTGCTGCCTAGAACTCCCACTGGTAAGCTGTTCGCTGGTTCAGTATGCTCATGCACTGAGCTGACTTCTGCAGACAGCAGACAGCTCCATTCCCACTTTAGTGGCCGTGTTTGGTATTGCAGGCCAAGTTCCCATTGAATTGAGTTGGTGTAATACCAAGCCTGGCCACTGCAGTAGGAACACAGCTGCGTGCTTCCTGTGGGAATCTGTTCAGTGCATAAGCACACCACCCCAGCAAACAGCTAATTGGCAAGGGTCCTAGGCAGTAGAGTACTACCGATCTATTACTGACCACCTACCAGAAGGATAGGCCATTAATAGTTAACAACTGGATATCCCCTTTAAGACTATTTGCAATGCAAATTCATTTTTTAAACATATGAAAGGAGTAAAAAAAATATGGTCGCAGATCCGTCTAAAAATACCAAAAGAAAAAGCGTTGCATGCATCACTTTTTCTTCCGTCCAGGAGCCGGGCAGCTGGGTGGAAAGCAGGCGGACCCCATTATAGTAAATGAGGCCCCTCTGGCTATTCAGTTCCGTCCTGAGACGGAACTGTTTAGCCATGGGGATTCCCCTTTCCTGCTCCCTGAACGGTGCAGGAAAGCGAAATCCCTGCGGTGGATGTGAAGCCACCCTTGTGTACATTTTTATTACCATGATTGGCCCTAGTGAATCAGTTTTCTTACCATATCATCCAGCCCATTAATAATCATTATTTATTATCCTCAGTTGCGGATACAGCTTGAACGTCCGTGCTACACGTGGAAGGAAAGACTGGCAGTCGTTACAGTAGCAGTTTGCACAATGCATTATTATCACTTCTCATGCAACTTCCTGCAATAAACTTTTGAAACTTGGGATTTCTTCCATTATTGTGGAGACACCTTTGGACTGTGCTTTCTGCCTTCCAAGTGTCTTATCTACTGGTTACCAACACTGTCTCCTGAAATATTGTGATAAGGGGACCATAAAATGATACGTTTATTTTCATATATTGAGAAAGTTGCTTATTTCTTCCGTAAAGTGACGCATTTAATTTGCAAATGACTTTTGAACACAGTGGGACATATTTATTATTGGTGCTGCACCTTTTTTTTTGGGGGGGGGGGGGAGAATCAAAATTAGAAAAATTTACTATTGAGTTGCACAAAATAAAACAGAAGTTCTGCCTCTTGTTGCACTTTTGAAAAGTGTCTATAAAGAGAGCAGAGTTTCAATGGAATAAGGTTTAGTCGCAACATTTGTGGCAATCTCACTCCAGTAGCCAAGTGGCACAGAAAGTCACTCTACATCTCTAGACGCATTCTAAGGCCTCAGTCACACAGGCGCATCGGCACCCGTACACCGGCGCCGATGCGCCCGTTTGACTGACAGTTAGAGGACGATCGTACCTCTCCAGCACTGATCATAGAACACATGACCGGTCACATATTCTTCCTCCCCGCGCTGCAGAGAGACGTCCGTCTTCAGGTACTTCCGTCTGCTGGCTGCAGTAACACGGGCGTCGATGCACCAGTGTGACTGAGGCCTAAAAATGGTGGATCACGCAACATTTCATAAATGTGTTGAATCTTTAAACTGGAGGAACGAAAAAAAGCTGCCAGAAGAGTGGAATCAAAAGTCCCCCTGGTGATAAATTCCCTCCAGTGTTTTTATTCTGTGAATAGGCTTAACATTCTTTGCTGATGAATTTCTTAATATATGTTTATAATGATCAAAGCTCAGTATTCTGATACAAAGCTTCAAATCCCCAACATAGACATAGAAGCAAAATGCTGAATAACTGCAGCCACCAATAGGGGGAGCTCAGGAGACTAATGCATACTAAGCTATCATTGAGTTCAATGTATGATCAGTATGCAGTAAGATTCTCCTAGTGTTGGCTTCAATAGGATAAAGAAACAAACCTCAGCGCTCACACCATAGAATAAATGAAAGTAGAGGAAATGTGCTGAAAAACGTAAGGATGATATCACTTACTTCGTGGAGGCGCCTATAGGGTAGGCGCCTCCTGATCCCAGTAGACGTATCAAGAGTGGCGTTCGCCAATGGTGATGAACGATGGTGTACAAGTTACACGGTTTTAATAGAATAAAATAATATATAATACACAACGCGTTTCGGCCGCACGGCCTTTGTCAAGTGTACATAGTATGAACAAAAAGTAAAACATTTATAATAATAAGAAAATACCTTGTGATATGTGACAGGTGGAAGTTAACAAGCTGCAGCGTCCAAACCGGCATCTGTTGTGTCAGCGTCGGATGACGTAGCTGCACGTTGCTGGAGTAAAGGGGAGGGGATTGGCATTGTCATATTCATACCGGCATCTATTGTGTCGGCATATACTGTCATGACTGCGCATTACGGGGAGAAAAAGGGGAAAGGAAGGGAAGATCGCTGCCCACGCAATAGCATTATGCGATTAGCGAAATGTCATTCTCATACCGACAGCCGTTGTATCGGCATCGGATGGCGTGACCGCCCACTAGTG